>NC_059270.1:9506215-9516215 GCF_017591435.1 Portunus trituberculatus
AATAATTTATTTTGAGTTTGGTTTAGAACTTTAGAAAGTCATTAATATAAAATGGGAAGAGGGTAGGTGACAAGACAGGATCTTGAGGAACAACACTTTTAATAGATTTAAGAAGAATAAAGAACATCTACCTAAGCAGCCATAGAACGGTCGGAGTGAAAACTTGAGATGAAGTTGCTGAGAGAACGATAAAAGACTGTAGAAAAGTAGTTTGGATTTCAAAGCTTTGTGCCGACCATATCAGGAACTTTTAAAATGTCTGAGTCAATAACAAAAGTTTCACGAAAATATCAAAAGAGGGTGACAGAGATTCAGTAAGGAAAGCCAGACGATCGCTAATAGAGCATATTATATATATATATATATATATATATATATATATATATATATATATATATATATATATATATATATATATATATATATATATATATATATATATATATATATATATATATATATATATATATATATATATATATATATACACTGATGATCAGATAAAAGATTGTAAAGTGATAGGTGTTTAAGAGTCTTCTTGATAATGATAAATTTCAAAAGAAATTTGGAACAGCAAGAGATTAAAGCAATAAAAGGGTAGTTTGCAGGATTGGAACTGTCAACTTTTTCTATGGACAGGCTGAATATAAGCAACCTTCTAGCAAGAAAGAAACGTAGAAATCAATACTCATAGTTGATATAGATTGACCAGTCACTTTGCAAGCACTGAGGTGCATTTTCTCGTAACAATAAAAGGTGACCCATCCTGTTCATAAACATTCCGTTGGTTTATGCCAACGACGGCAATGAAATCATCATTACGAAGAATTTCAGTCGGTGGTATTAAGTAGCAAGAAAGGATGAGAAAGAGAGACATAATCATGAAAGGTAAACATTTTAACATAGGTTTAGAGATACAGATGAAATTACAGTGGTGCCATCAGAATGAGATAAAAGAGAGAAAGATGAAGAACGAAAGTTATTGGGGATTTTTTTGGCCACAAGCCAGAAATATCAAGCGGAGTTGGATCTCAAATATTTTGAAATCCATTTATGAAAGAGTTTTCGCAATTTAGAGAACAGAGTTGGCATGATTCCGCGCAGAAGAATATAGTACTTGAGATTCTGGTGATTAAAGGCTCAAGTACAGTTTGTAGGCTACCTTTCTATCATGTATAGCACGGGAAAAACCTGCATTAAGTCAAGGTTGAGAGAAGTGAGGAATGAATGTTTCCATGCCAGACACTATCACCTCTGTTATGCGATCAGCAGAAGAAGACGGATTTCTGTCACGGAAGCATTAATCATTCCAAGAAAAATCAGCATATTAAATTTTCAGGTCTCCTGTATCAGTTATTACCATTCCTTCTCATATACGTATATTATTATTTCTTCATCATTAATACTATGTATTCTCTTTTTCTAACTCTTTTCACTCTGTTCCACACGTATATCTTAAAATAGTCCTTCCTTTTTCCCGTGAGACTCCAGCTTTCCCTAGATATTTCATAGGTAACATTCCTTTCTCTCCAGCATGACCTCTTCTGATTGACGTAGTTCTGCCACCTGAATGGTTCTACTTCTTGGCCCAAATCTCAGCTCTCCTATTGGATACATCTAGGAGGCGGTGGCGTAGCGGATAAGATAGTGAGCGTGGGATCGGGCAGACGTCCACGCGAAGATTCGAATCCCACCACGTACCGACTTGAAACTTTGCCGTTTGTCGAGTGGTTTAAAGTTACCTACATGTCACCATGATACCCAGGTTCTACATGGTTAAGCCAAAGATGCGCTTGGGTGGTGAAATGGGCCCTAATATGGGTACCACTATAAATAAAATTGCCTGCGCCACTATTGGGTGGAAGCTGAACAGCTCTTCCAACATATACTCTTTAAGTATGCCTGCAGGCGCTATACGCCATAACATAAAAAAAAATCTCTGATTTTCCTTTTCTTTATCCATCATTTTCACGTAAATATGCTTCCCGCATCTCTCTCATTCTCATACCCGCTCAAACTCCCATTCAGACTCTCGCTCTCGCTTATAATCTCACCTCACTTGCTCACCCACTCAGGCTGAGAACTCGCACGCTCCCTCATCACTCAATCAAGTTGTTATCAAGCTGTGCCGTGTATCGAGTGTTGTATATCTATATTTATCTATCTATCTCTATCAATCTATCTATCTATCTATCTATCTATCTATCTATCTATCTATCTATCTATCTATCTATCTATCTATCTATCTATCTATCTATCTATATATATATATATATATATATATATATATATATATATATATATATATATATATATATATATATATATATATATATATATATATATATATATATATATATATATATATATATATATATATATATATATATATATATATATATATATATATATATATATATATATATATATATATATATATATATATATATATATATATATATATATATATATATATATATATATATATATATATATATATATATATATATATATATATATATATATATATATATATATATATATATATATTCAAATTAAAGCATGGAGAGTATTTATGAAAACTCTCCCACATGATTCGTAACTCCTTAATCACAACCAAATAGCCTTTCGCCCCCAGTCTTCGTCTCCACTCTACTACTACACAAGGCTAAGCAGCAGGAAATCACCAGAACAAGACCAAGGTTTTCACCAATACAAGTGCTGAAAGCGGTGGTCGAAGAACCCACTAATAGACCACCAGAACTAGCATGGGCAAAACGCCAGAGGCACTACCGATTTGGGGCTTAAGGAGGGATTAGAGAAATAGGTCAAAAATACATTTACGAAATTGTGATCAGAGGAGTCCAATGGAGAACACATGGTAACGCCATAAGCAGCAGGATTACATGTTAGGATAAGTCAAGAATGTTAATTGTATCTTACCGACGGGCATGAATACGAGTACGGCATTGCACCAGTTGCTCTAGATCTTGAAGGAGAGCAAAAGTAAAGGCTAGTTCATCAGGATGGTCAATAATGGAAGAAGAAATCTAATGCTCCTGGTGAATATTGAAGTCTCAATGAATATAAATCTCAGTAAAAGGAAAGAGAGACAAAATATATTTCGCTTTGGAAGTTAGATAGCAAATTAATTTCTTTTAGTCAGAGGAATTACTTAGAAAGTAACTTTAAATTGTAGGTAGATATTAATAAAAATGAATAAATAAGTAAGTAAATAAAAACTAAGAAGATTCAAGAGCGCGGGGATGAACACAAAAAAAGCAGCATCCAGCATTGGAACCAAAATGAGAATAAAGAAAGTAGTAGACAACATGATACAGTTTCCATATCTACTTAATGTCCAAGAGTATAATATTTCGTAATTGGTGAATGAGATCAACATGACCTAAATAAAAATAAAAAGGACAAAATACATTTTTCTTCATTTCTTGCAATCTAAAATTGAGTGATATCATGGCTTATCACGTATAACAAAAAATCACGAAATTTATGAAAAAAAAATAAAAATTCAGATCTCACTTATTTCAAATTTTAATATATCCTTAGCAACCCTCCTACTAAGTTGGGAGCTTTTTATTTAGGATTAATATAGAGCCAAATGAATGAATGAATCAATATATATATATATATATATATATATATATATATATATATATATATATATATATATATATATATATATATATATATATGTGTGTGTGTGTGTGTGTGTGTGTGTGTGTGTGTGTGTGTGTGTGTGTGTGTGTGTGTGTGTGTGTGTGTGTGTGTGTGTGTGTGTGTGTGTGTGTGTGTGTGTGTGTGTGTGTGTGTGTGTGTGTGTTTCTCGCATTCTTTTTGGCGGTACTTAGGAAAAGTAACTTTTGCCATTGAATCGTGAAAATATTCATGTGTGTTTACTTTTATCTCAGAAATACTTATGCCACAGAGCAACTAGGTCTTCATATAGTTTGAAGAAACTGACGCGTATTTCGACAGCTGCTTCCTGCTTCTTCCTCTCTTGACTGTGTCCCTCCATTCATTGTGCAGTTAGTTGCTTGAACAAAATACGTTTAGACGTAGGGTTCGTGTCACGACTACCAAGATGACAATCATAGCCGTAAGTGGAAGACATTGTACTACGCCCTGAAGCCATGGCCACAGTGCAAGAGGCTGTTTTGCCTTGTATGGGTGCGGGACACGCTCGCCTCACTTATGGTTATCCCATATCCGAGAGAGTTCAGGCCTTGTATGCGCCACTTGCTGCACGAGCACTCCAGTTTGGTGACAAGGGTGTGTTACCTACCCAGCCGTTCTGCTGCAGGAAAACAGGTGCTTTTCCTTATAAGAACATACTATATAGGACTGACTCTCTAGGACTTGTAGAGTTCATATCATTCGAAAATAAATGCTTTGGAAAAATTGTGTCCTTTCTTCCAATAAATATTTCATTACTTCCTTAGTTGCTGATGGTCTAACAAAAAATAAATTACACATTTACATATTTTTTGTAACACTTTGCTGTAATAAATAAGGTGATATAGCTTTTAGATTTATACATCAATACTGTAGTTAAAACAAAGATGTTAAATATAAATTCAAATTGATGTGATATTGCTGTCGAGTTAGATAGAAGGTCGAAGCCAGCGTATAAAACAATAAAAATATCATCGAATATTGTATTGATATCAAATTACCTATAGGTTTACACCATAATGAACTGTTATAGAAGAGGAACCTTACAATTCGGAGGGTAACAAAATATTTTTGACAAAAGTCTCATTCACTCCAGGATAAAAGAATTCACTAATAAGTTAGAGCGAAATGTTTAAAAATATTTTTTAAAAAATGCCCACTTAAACTGCAAGTTAACTAAAAGATTAGAATGGAAATTTTGAATTAACAGGAATAATATATATATATATATATATATATATATATATATATATATATATATATATATATATATATATATATATATATATATATATATATATATATATATATATATATATATATATATATATATATATATATATATATATATATATATATATATATATATATATATATATATATATATATATATATATATATATATATATATATATATATATATATATATATATATATATATATATATATATATATATATATATATATATATATATATATATATATATATATATATATATATATATATGTATGTATGTATGATAGCTGTAGTAGTAGTAGTAGTAGTAGCAGTACTAGTAGTAGTAGTACTAATAGTAGTTGTAGTAGTAGTAGTAGTAACAGTAGAAGTAGCAGTAATAGTAATAATTGTAATATCATAGAAATGATAATAGCAGCATCAGTAGCAGCAACAACAGTAGCAAGAGCATTAACAACAGTGGTAGAGGGAGTATCACATGATGCCGATGAAATTGTGGTTATGCAAATAGCGTGGCGTAATTTGCCATGTAGTAGCAAAGCGAAAAGAGATATTTAGTTTCTCCTCCCACCCACCCACCTCTCTCTCTCTCTCTCTCTCTCTCTCTCTCTCTCTCTCTCTCTCTCTCTCTCTCTCTCTCTCTCTCTCTCGTATTCCACAAACGCTATCCTCTCCTATCCTTCCTCATATTCCTTCTCATTTTGAAAGGAGGAGGAGGAGGGAGGAGGAGGAGGAGGAGGAGGAGGAGGAGGAGGAGGAGAGAGAGAGAGAGAGAGAGAGAGAGAGAGAGAGAGAGAGAGAGAGAGAGAGTCTTATCTTTCCTTAAAAAATTATACTTTCCTTAAGTTTAATTCCTATCTTGAGGTCACATTTGTTTACTCTCTTATCCCTCCCTCGCCTCTTAACAAAAATGTGATAACGTTGAGGAAGTTTCACCCACCCTTGTTTGGTCACATGTCACTGTCTCTGAAAGGCCCTAGAACCTCTTGATATGGACATTAGTTTTTCTTTAGTTATGGACGTCGTTCAATTTGATAATATGATAGTGTACTGTGCTGTCAGCATTTATGAATACTGGTGCAATTTCAGCGTCATGTCACCGTCATTGTCATTGCCCCCCATGCAGACTAAAATGAGATCAATTATGATAAGCATTCACGTACGTGGATTCAAGTCCTTTTCTTCTAAAACTGCCAAACACATTTTTTTTCAACAAAATGCAAATGAACATTATTGCAATTTTAGCATTATATGCATGAAGTGAGAAAATAAATACAAAACATTAATAGATTTACATGATTAAAAAGATCTTTGAAGGTCTTGTCTTAATTGTGTGCCTCTCGATGGCCTTATTTCAGAAGGGCAGAATTTTTAAGTTCCTACGACTCGGGTTATCGTGTTACACCACCTTAAAAGGTTGAACATTTTGTATGACCTTCAGTTACACCTTTAGAAGGGAAATGTAGGATACGTGTGTGTGTGTGTGTGTGTGTGTGTGTGTGTGTGTGTGTGTGTGTGTGTGTGTGTGTGTGTGTGTGTGTGTGTGTGTGTTTCTTTGTGTGTGTATGTGTGTGCGTGCGTACGTGCCAGCCGAAGAGGATACAAGTTTTTTAGATGCACACAAAGCTAAAAGTTTCTTCAGGGGGTTGAAGGGAGATTGCGAAAGTCTTTTAGGAGGGTTCGGTTAGAGAAGGATTACGAGTCATTCGTCTCCTTTAAAGCGGAGGGCAAGAATCGCCTGCAGTCTTTTTTCCACACACTCACACCTATACTCTCTTAAGTACACTCTTACCGGACGCCGAGATCCACACTTTTCGTATTTTACACTTGTGAATATAGCGCATCAACATCCAAGCCTTAATATCAAAATTCATTTCACATTACTACACCTAGGTACACTTCTTACCATATATTAAAACCTATTATCTTATCTACATTCAATACACATACATATTCAGTGCTCATTTACTTACTCTCCTTCCACATATTCACTAATAAATCTTCATATTCATACTCGTATATACACCATCCCTACACTCATATCCTCGTTTCTACTAACACTCACATCACATCGTTACACTCAGTCCCACAGTCTTGTATTCTAGAGCAGAAAATGTTGCTTTGCCTTCAATTGCAAAACACATTTCCACCAACTATCACATATATACAGAAAGGCATAAGTACATTTTCATTATGAAGGCAAAGACTTAAATAAAAATTAAAAATCAGAATAAAGGATAACAGAAAAGAAAAGAAAAGAAAAGAAAATATTTTGTGCCTCAAAACATAAGGACTAAGTTGAAGGACATATAAGCATTCATAAGGGAAAGAGTCTAAAAGTCCAGCCAGATATATATCTAATCAAACGAGTTTAGCTGTAAGATTATTATTGGCAAAGTATTAGAAGTTCCGGAATATCAGAGAGAGAATCATCAGCATGTGAAGAAAATTCAGAATATTTGATATTCCATACAATATATATTGTGAGGCTTCGAAGAGTTAATTACCTTATATATATGATATTCAAAAGTTAAACATAAGTAAACTGCACCGACTTCTGACCACTAGCATGTTTCCTGACTGAAACTTATTCTTAATATTTTTCTTCATTGTGCATTTTTCCTACAACAGACGCAACAAGAAATCTGAGGTTTATAGAAGATCCCAGCAGGAGGCGAAGAAATAAAAAATCCTTGACAGAATAGTTACAGATACAATGGTATATAGAGTTAGATAACAACTTAAAATGAACTTCTTAACATCCTTTTACGATTATACAACGCTAAGGAACCACACATGATCGTAGATTAAGCGTTAAACTAATAAATATAGAAACAAAAAATTCTTTATTACATCTAGTATACACCTAACCCATAATGATTTTTAATACTCACCTTTTTCTTTGTGTGGTCGAAATTGATGATAGTAACGACAGTCATGGCACGACGTAGTAGTGATTATGAGATGGTTGTTTCCACACAAATCCTCTGATCCTTTCTGAAATAAATAAAAAGAACAAATTGAATAATCTTAACTATACCCTGAAGGAAATCCAAGCTCGTTCCAATGTCAACGAAGCCATCAAAAGTCTGTGGCCCATTTAACACAAAAAGGAACTTCTCCCTCGCTCGCTCCCTTAATCCCTTCACCTCCACATGATACCAACCAGTTAATGTTAAAGCAAACTAAAATTAATTCTTCAACATAATGATGTGTGAACTATTCCATTATAATAATATCGTAGCTCCACTAGAAAAAAGAAAATTGAAAACTGTTTGAACTATAAAAGATCTACGAATGCAGATGCTAGTAGATATCATGCTTACGTATTTTACGGATGCGGATGTCACTAAATGAAAAATATTAAAACTCAAATACGGATGCGAGTGCCAGGCATTATTACTATGGGCATTCATAACAAAGTGGGAAGACATGTTTGGAGATATATATACCTTTCTATTCTCTTTTTTTAATATTCACCACATTATCTTTGCTATTAAATCGCAAACGAGGATGTTTGAAAAAAAAAAATTTGATGTGTATAGGTGAATATGGAGAACTGATAAAATTCTTACTTCCCCAAAAAACGGCACATGCCTATCCATCAATGACAAACGATTACAACGATATTCATTATAAGAAATGTGCGAAGAAGAATACGTATTTCCATGTTCTGTTCAAATATACATTTAGTGCAAATAGTACACACACACACACACACACACACACACACACACACACACACACACACACACACACACACACACACACACACACACACACACACACACAAGTTAATACTTAAGTCTGCTGACATGCAAGAAAATCAACCTCGAACATCGCTATGATAGATAGCCTTTCAACTGTAAACAAGAAAAAACAACCTGCGAATATTTGGTATAGAGAAGGAAACTGACGAGGATGAGGATATATTGCAAGCTAAATATATTGAAGTGGCTGCTGATGTTGAGTTAAATTAAAAGCAGATGACTTATCCATTACTCACCGGAAAGGGAAGGTTGGTGACAGAAGCAGACCTGTGATCGTTTTTGCCACCGGAAGAAGAGAAACTCAGGGGTGAAAAAATAACCTCCAGAAAAAACTAAACAAAACAAAAAACAAGAAAATCGGCATTAATTATTTATTTTATAAAGGGAAGAGGGCCAGCCAAGGGCAAAAATAAAAGAAAATATAAAAAAAAGGCCCACTTGAGTGATGGCTCTCAACAAAGAGGAAAAGCGTCAGCCACAATTAGGGAGCAAATGCCTCGATACCTCCCTCTTAAAAGACGACAAGTCGTAGAAAGTCGGAAATACAGATGCAAGGAGGGAGTTCCAGACTTTACCAGTGAAAGGTACCAATGATTGAGAGTACTGGTTAACTCTTGCGTTAGCAAGTTGGACAGAATAGGGATGAGAGGAAGAAAGCCTTGTGCAGCGAGGCCGCAAGAGGGGAGGAGACATCCAGTTAACAAGTTCAGTAGAACAGTTAGCATGAAAATAGCAATAAAAGATAGAAAGAGATGCAACATTTCGGCGGTGAGAAAGAGGCTGAAGACAGTTAGTCAGAGGAGGGGAGTTGATGAAACGAAAAGCTTTTGATTTCACCCTATCTAGTAAAACTGTGTGACTGGAACCCTCGTAAACAGATTGTGACGAGTTGATAGATGGAGGAATTGAGCTTTTGAGGCATTGAAAACTACTAGATTTTCTCTGCCCAGAAGATCACCAGTAGAGCTACCTTGACGGATGCTATTCTGGCGATCAGATAGAAGATTGTGAAGTGACAGATGTTTGAGAATCTTCCTATTCAGGATAGATTAAAAAACTTTAGACAAGCAAGAGATTAAAGCTATAGGAAGGTAGTTTGAGGGATTAGAACAGTCACCCTTTTTAAGAACAGGTTGAATGTAGGCAAACTTACAGCAAGAAGGAAAGGTAGAAGTCGGTAGACAAAGTTGAAAGAGTTTGGCCAGGCAAGGTGCAGTACCATTTTCACAACAGGGGCAATTTGTTCTATTTTTGATTTCCTTAACTTTCATGATATTCACATATATTTTCTTTTATTATC
>NC_059270.1:9521215-9528715 GCF_017591435.1 Portunus trituberculatus
ACGTTAATTCAACTGCATGCTTTTCCATTGATTATTAATCTTTTTTTGACGTTTATCAAGCTGGTTTTCAACCAACCTTGGATGTAATTTGATTATAAATAATCAGTCGTTTGTGGGAGTTTATATCGAGAGAGAGAGAGAGAGAGAGAGAGAGAGAGAGAGAGAGAGAGAGAGAGAGAGAGAGAGAGAGAGAGAGAGAGAGAGAGAGAGAGAGAGAGAGAGAGAGAGAGAGAGAGAGAGAGAGAGAGAGCAAATTTTCACCTTTAAATAGAGCATAATGATATTAGACAACATGAACTACAACAACGTAGCCTATTGTATATAACTGCTAGAAGATGAAAATCATGATATTGTGATTATATTGACACTTCATGATGGAAAAAACGGAAAAAGATAAACGAATGAGAAAGTGAACAGCAAAATGAACCTCACACAAAAGAATAAAAGAAAGTAAAACCACAGGAATATAAAGGAAGTTAAATGTGGCAGTCTTTGTATCTGATCTTTTTTGCTTTACTTTGACCTCTCGTGAGCAACATTTACTTTTCGTTTATATACCGATATATTTTGACAAATTTCAGTCTCCTTGTATAGTAACAAAGAAGTGTGTGACATGCATGCGCCATTCCAGCTCAAATGTATGAGGGAAAGAGAACCAAAACATCAACCACTGTTGTGTTTCTGAACCCGCGCCACCAGGACAAAAGTTAGAGGATAAACCGCTGAAAAGGGACCACTGTCCACTGAAATGGAAGACTTTCGACTGAAAGGCAGAAACGTAGACCGGGAGGGGGAAAAACAACAAGACAGGAGTGTGAGTGACTAAAGACAGGAAAGAGAGCAAATACTGGTAGTAGCGATCACAGAGAACGAACAAAACCTGAGAGAGAGAGAGAGAGAGAGAGAGAGAGAGAGAGAGAGAGAGAGAGAGAGAGAGAGAGAATTAGGACACCGGGAGACTGGGGATGGGGAAGGAAGATGACCACAGAAAAGAGGTGGTTTGACCGCCGAAAGGAAGTAGCAAGAGAGAAAGACATTTCCTTCAGTTGAGAGAAATCGATGGGGGATCAGCCGGCGGCCAGAGATACGTGGTGGTGACGTGTTTCCTATACTTTGTGACTTTGTTGGACCAGCGCCAAGTGGAAGATTCTGAGTGTTATGTTGCAGCGTATATATATCATGACTGACGACCACAGCGATTGCTACGCTTCATTTTTATTTCCTCAAATGCTGAGCCTCGTTGTTTCTCTAATCCTTAGCTGAAGGTATATACTCCACTTTCATGCCTCTACGAAAATGATATGATAATGGAATGTCGATGTATATGATGGCCATGTGTGTGTGGGTGTGGTGCTGATGGTTATGGTGATAGTGCTGATGGACACAAAGCTGGATGGCGTAGATGCAGCTCAGTCTTCAGATGTGTGCGGAAGAATGATGCGTGAAAATGAGGTTTTGATGCGTTTTTTTTTACGTCGGAGCAGTCTTTTTTGCTTTTGATGGAAATATCACTTTATTAGAATTATGAAAATTAACATCACACTCTTTAATTTCGTTACATCATAATGATATTGCTGTTGAATTAATACATGACAGTACGAAACTTACCTCGCAAATAGTAACATTTTTTTTTCTCAAGCCGGATGAAAGCTTGAAGGTCTAAAATAAAAGAAAAAATATCATATCCATGGCATTGAAAACATGACAACGTGAGCCCTTAATACGTAGAAAACAATATATAAATACATAAATTCAACGAATTCGAAGTTCTCCACTGCGGAAATCAGGAATCACAATTAGGTTCTATCAAATAATGCACTGAGCGGTGAGTGTAACATCAAGAAGCTTGTGTCTGATGTGGTGCGATTACCTCCCGTCCGATTTGAGTAAACTCATCGATTTCCATGATATACATTAATTAGGTCGACTTTGGTTAAAGGTGATAGATTTCCTGTTGGCTAATTGTACGTCTAACAAACTCAGGGTATATGGTAATGTATCTGAAAAAAAGATAACTGTACTAGGTGTATCGAGTGATTTATTGGCTAATAATAAATGAAACAGTCGTGACAAGACAGAGGATATGCTCAATTATCGATATTAACATTTCCTAATGGAAGGTGGTCATTAGCGCCAGCACCGCACAACTGCCAATTCATTGTTTTATATTTTAATTCTTTATGCTCAAAAAATGTTTCCGTAACATATGTGTATGTAGAGAGAGGAAAGTTAATTAAATATGCATGCCAACATCAACTGAAAAATGTTTAAAGTATGTGCAAAAAACACTTTAAAATGATTATCATAAACTAACTTATGTTATTATTAGACTACTACTACTACTACTACTACTAATACTACTACTACTACTACTACTACTAATAATAATAATAATAATAATAATAATAATAATAGTAGTAGTAGTAATGATAATAATAATAATAGCAATAATAATAATAATAATAATAATAATAATAATAATAATAATAATAATAATAATAATAATAATAATAATAATAATAATAATAATAATAATAATAATAATAATAATAATAATAATAATAATAATAATAATGATAATAATAATAATAATAATAATAATAATAATAATAATAATAATAATAATAATAATAATAATAATAATAATAATAATAATAATAATAATAATAATAATAATAATAATAATAATAATAATAATAATAAAAATAATAATAATAATAATAATTAGAGTAATAATAATAATCATTAAAATAATAACAAAATAACAATAAAAATAATAATAATAATGTGCGTGCGTGGTATGGGACAACTTCAAAGAGGAACAATGAAGAGAATATACGACGTTTGCAGGCTCTCTCTCTCTCTCTCTCTCTCTCTCTCTCTCTCTCTCTCTCTCTCTCTCTCTCTCTCACCTCCGATAAGCCACAAGCCATCTACTCTCTTCCGGGTCATCGCTGTTCTCGTGTGACTAATTAGCGTCGCTCGAGAGGGAAGCACAAGTTACCTCAAGGACTTAACTTTGTCTTACGGTTTACCTTTAATGTTTTTTGTGTTACTTTTTCTATTATTTTTTGTGTCTGTTGAAGTGGCACAGGAACATCTACACATGCATGAAAACACTAATTGATGGGTACTATAAATTCACAAGATAGATCAAGAGGAAATATATTACAGTAGCAAGCTTTTCATGTCGCAGTTCCCTTCGCGCAGATTCTAATAAGCTGGGTTGAGTGATTTAATGCCGAGGGTGCCGTCATCTGCATCACGCTGCATTGCTGTCTGACTATATAATCCTTAGCCGTTGGAGAACATCACAAACACACACATGATCTAGACATAAAGCCTCGGGACATATGTTGTACCATCCTAGGGACACAGAAACCATCCATTATTTCAGTTATCTTTAATATAGAAATCAGGGAAATTCAGTAATATAAACTACTATTACGTGAATTAAACTACCAATATTGAAAATTCTACTACTGCTTCTGCTCCTGCTACTCCTGCCGCTGTTACTACTATTCCTCCTAATATTACAAATACCACTATATACACCTACTACTAATACTGCTAATACTACCACTACGACTACTACTACTATTACTATAATTACTACAACTCCCACAATAAATAATAATAATAATAATTATTATTATTATTATTATTATTATTATTATCATCATCATCTTCATTATATTATTATTATTAATAATATTATTATTATTATTATTGTTATAAAGATAATTATAATAATAATAACAACAATAAGAAGAATGATAATAAGGAGAATAAGAATAAGAATAAGATTAAAACAACAATAACAGTAACAATAACGTCACTATCAACAACAACGACAATAATAATAGCAGCAACAAAAACAATCTTTTAAGTCGTAATAGAAGTAATAATAGGACCAGCATTTTAGCAGCATTAACAGTAACAAATAGTAGTAGTAGTAGTAGTAGTAGTAGTAGTAGTAGTAGCAGTATTGCAGTAGTAGAAGTAGAAGTAGCAGTAGTAGGATTAACAACATCAGTAGCAATGTTGATAACACCAACATCAACAACAATAACAGTAGTAAAAGCAGCATCAGTGGCATGGACTTATATAAGGAGGAATAAGTGCGTACATTATGAAAGCGCCTTAACACACAAGACTTGTTACAGTGCGTGAGTAGGCCTTACAGATCCATGTTGCAGACCTGACCTCGTGCGTTTCGTGCTGCAAAACCCAGTGATATCAAGGAGAGAAATATAACTGTAATATGCAAGTTCTACAATCTTTCAACATTTTAATTGTAATGATTTCGTAGTGGGCTTGTTTGTGCGTCTTGTCTGACTAGATATATCCCCAGTCGGGCACGCTCGTGTGACGCTGAACACTGGTATACTCGGTTCAGCGGGTTGGCTTTCAACTCCACTGGAAGTGAAATAAATCGCTAAATGAATTCTTGTTAAGCACGGAACATATCACGGGAATGCGGTTGCATCTTCTATTACTGCCACTGCTACTGCCTGCCCTAAAAATTATGTGAAAACCTCTGTCCATCCATGGACAGGCAATATTAAATTCAAAACAAATTAAGCTTGTTAAAATGGATACATGTCCTTAATATATCGGAGAAAATGAAAATGTGGCTTGGAAAAATTTTATTTTTATCGTTAGTGTTTTTATTTCTTTTGTTTCTTCGCCAAGAAACACAACTTGGTCACATTTCGCTAGAAAGTAACGCATGCACCAAATAGGCTGAAAACACCGAACATTTTCTTCCTCTTTCCTTGGACAGTCAGACGGCTTCCTAGTCTCCTTCCCTTCCTCCTCTTTCAGAGCCTTCACTTCCTCTTACTCCTTTTCTTCTCTTCCTCCTCCTACTCCTTCCTTCTTCTTTTCCCTCTTCTCCTCCTCCTTGACCCTTTCCTCTTCTTTCTCCAGTTTTTTTTCTTTCCTCGTTTTGACCTTGCTCCTCGTCCTTTCCCATTCCTCCTCCATCTGCTCAAGCTTCTCCTTTCCCTCATTATTTTTTCCCTTTCCGTCCTCTCACTGACCTCCATCTCCTCCTCACTCGTCTCTTTATCATTTTCCTCATCATTTTGTAAATCTCTGAAAATTTATGGACTTAGGAGTGGATAAGCCTAAAGCCCAAACATCATTATTAGTTTTTCACGTCTCCTTTACTCCCCGACCCTACCACTACTACTGCTGTTGCTATTGTTGCTGCTGCTGCTGCTGCTGCTACTACTACTACTACTACTACAACTAGCACTACTACTGCTACTACTACTACTGCTACTACTACTACTACTAATAATAATAATAATAATAACAATAATACTACTACTACTACTACTGCTGCTGCTGCTACTATTATTACTATTACTACTACCCCTACTACTACTACTACTACTATTACTACTACTACTACTACTACTACTACTACAACTCAACAATTATCCGACCTCCTTCATCATCTCGCGCTCCACTCCTCATTAATTTCTACTTTGTATTATATTCATTTGCAGCACTTTCTTCGCTTTCTTCTCTCTCCACTTCCATTTCATTGGCTTTCTTCCCCTTTCTTCTTCAACGCGTGGAGAAACAATAAGACGTCTTCAGACAGGATGACACAAATGAAAATTCCATTTGGTCAGAGACACAGAGAGAGAGAGAGAGAGAGAGAGAGAGAGAGAGAGAGAGAGAGAGAGAGAGAGAGAGAGAGAGAGAGAGAGAGAGAGAGAGAGAGAGAGACGGAGAGAGGAGGTTTTGATTAGTCGGTGTGTGTGTGTGTGTGTGTGTGTGTGTGTGTGTGTGTGTGTGTGTGTGTGTGTGTGTGTGTGTGTGTGTGTGTGTGTGTGTGTGTGTGTGTGTGTGACCGGGAGCAACCACTTGGCTAGCTGGAGGGAAAAAAGAAAAATGGGAAAAGGAAACAAGCTCGGAAATATACCTTAACAGATCTGGTTTCCGCCACCAAGGAGCATCGAAAGTCCTTCTCTCTCCGTCTCTCTCACTCTCTCTCTCTCTCTCTCTCTCTCTCTCTCTCTCTCTCTCTCTCTCGACACCCTGCATTCCATTTTTTCTCAGATGTTGATTTCCTCGTTCTTTCACCTCCCTTTCCCTACCGCCCTCACTCGCCACACCCTTGCAATTATCATTAACATTTCCTGCGCTGAAATTTCCGTAGTCCCTTGGTTTATGGAATATGGCGGGCGGTCCATATCCAATATTCATTCGTTACGTGCGCCACCAAGGGAGTCCATTAAAGTAAACCCAAGTAATGGAACTTATCGTATAAATCCTTTCTTGGTTTATTAGACGCTGTTTGGAAAGTTTAGAAGGCATTGAACTTATATCTATAAGGAAGTGGTAGTGGGAGTGAGGTTCAGATAACTCTATTTGTCTGGTGATAAGTTAGTTAGTGATGATGATTTTAATTATACGGCTGTCATAAATGTCTCCAGTAATCTAAGATCGATGGGTGGTATATGTTGTACAAGATATATAGTACTTTAAAGTCACTGTGTAATGGATGGGGTAATGTAATATAGTAGTAGTAGTAGCAGTAGTAGTAGTAGTAGTAGTAATAGTAGTAGTAGTAGTAGTAGTAGTAGTAGTAGTAGTAGTAGTAGTAGTAGTAGTAGTAGTAGTAGTAGTAGTAGTAGTAGTAGTAGTAGTAGTAGTAGTAGTAGTAGTAGTAGTAGTAGATGTACCAGAAGTAGTAACAGTAATAATAATACTAGTAGTAGTAGTAGTAGTAGTAGTAGTAGTAGTAGTAGTAGTAGATGTAGTAGTGAATGTGGAGATGGTGGTGGTGGAAGTCGGGGTAATAATTGCAGAGATGAAGGTCGTGGTAGTAGAGAAAAGGAATGTAACCACAGAGTAATCACCAACAGATCTTATGGACCATACCAGGTTTTTTTGAGATATTATTCCACACTACCTAGCAATAGAATGAAGCCGAAGCAGGTCATAAATAGGAAACAACAGGAAGAGGGGATATATTGTTCAAAACGGCAGCAAAGCAGAACGTAGAATCCTATCTTATATATTCGGATACTGTAAACCACAATTATGGTATCAAAATCCCCCTATTTCTAAAGTAAACTTCACTTCTCCAGTTTAATTATCCTCGATCTCTTGGCAATATTCACGAAGCCACCCCAGTTCCCCTAACTTGCCTACACTTTTCGTACTTTCCTCTCCCCTTTCTTCCTCTTCTTTATCCAACCCTGCACACTCTTATTTTCCTTCCATCCTTTCCCTCCCCTCTCCCGCTCTCCCTTTGCAGTGACTCCCTCTAGGTTACAGCACTCTCTCTCTCTCTCTCTCTCTCTCTCTCTCTCTCTCTCTCTCTCTCTCTCTCTGCCTGAGGCATTGGAATATTTTTCGCTGTTCTTAACACAAGGGAAAAAGGCCCTCACTTTGCGGAGGACAAAAAGCTCAGACCGCCTATAATGACCCTTCCCCCCCCTCTCACGGCAGCGAATTTCTCTCTCTCTCTCTCTC
>NC_059270.1:9533715-9581215 GCF_017591435.1 Portunus trituberculatus
AGCATCAGCACCTGTACCACCACCAGAACTGAACTAGTAGCAGCAGCAGCAACATCAGCATTAGAAGCATTTTTAATTGAAATTTACAGTTAAATATGTATTAAATATATAAATTTTACATCACACACAAAAAAGGAAGTACCTATAAGATCGCAATAAACCCTCAGGAATCTCCTTTTCAGTGATGGGTTGGTATACAAATATTATCATTATTATTATATCACTTTTACTCATAGCTAGGTGGCCTCCATCCATCATATGTTGGTAATCAAACTCTTGAATCGCTGTTCCCAATGTAATCATATTAAAGTTTTGTTCAATTCACATACCGAACACCAACGTAATTCTTTTTTCCCTTTTTATACTTAAAGAGCAGTCATTGTTCCGGGCATGGAGTTTTCCGTATTAACTACAAGGCTACGGACCCAGAAATAAACAACAGGAGCGGAGTCCCGGCACAAAAAGAGCCACTTTATAAAAAAAATCATGACCACGATTCGGGACGCTGCGATGAACTTTACCAAAAAACTTTAATCATAACTCTTACCAATTGCACTTATTATGGCAATGCACACACACACACACACACACACACACACACACACACACACACACACACACACACGCAATAGGTCTTGTACAAAAACCGTTTCTTCTTCATAAACTATAATAATATGGACTCGTACAAAGTGTGTGTGTGTGTGTGTGTGTGTGTGTGTGTGTGCGCGCGCGCGCGCGCGCGCGCAGTCCTGGAGCCCTCCATCCGCCTCTCATCCCTCACGTCATCCAGAACGTACTCTTGGATGGACAGCTTCCGCGCAGAGCGTGTCATCAGTGCAGACTGGGTGATGGCACTTCATCCACGCCTCTCTCTCCGCTCCCCTATTCACAGCGTCTCTCCACACTCAATGCTGACCCTTGACGCTGCCTCCACACACCGCTCTCCCGCAGCGGATCCTCCAATACCTCTGTCCCCGTGGAATTCTCCCTTGAATGTAGGTTCTTCACCAACTCTCGTCTACCCCGCTCTAGCGCACAGGACCTGGCCTCCTTCAGTCTCTTGGGAGTCTGCAGTTAAACGAGGCGATCACAAATTTCAAGAATACTTTATCTTTTGCTCTCAGTAACCCAGAAAATTGAAACACGGTATGACCTTCTGACTTCCAACCTCACCCAAAAAAACAAAGTATTTTTTAGGTTTCTGCTACACGATAGAAATAAAAGTGTTTTACAAGAGATTCCGAGAGAAAAAGGTAATCAGAGGAGAAAGGATTCCGCTTGAGATATTGAGGGTTAGGAAAGAATGAAGTGGCAGATAGCTACATCTTGTTCCTCGCCGTCCGCTGGCTTGACTTCTGCCCACACAAATTTACTTCTTACGCCACGTCTTGCAGTTATTGGAATCTCACTGTTCACCAGCTTCCCGTCAGTTCTTTTATATACATTCCTTCAGAAGTTCTTTCATTCCAACATGAAAGGCGGACAGAAAACAAAGAAATAAATCCTCTGCACTTTACCAGCAGCAGCTGCAGAATTTGACTCGGATGAGCGGCCAGGAAAATATCAGGAGTAACTTTCATCAACGAACCGCAAACACTCGACTTTTGGCCTCTGACTTTAGAGTGACTTTTCATTTAGGTCGCGTCTCCAAGTCTGGAATCCTGATGGGTTTTGTAGATAGAGACGAAAAAGCGAAACTCTGTGACGGAGAACATGGTATTTGGAAAGTGGGAAACAAAAGACAGACAAATATACACAGATACGTAGAAATTACATAATCATATATACATAGAGATGTTGAGGTTTAGACATAAATAGTAAAACAGAAAAAAAATAAACAAAGTAAAACAAAAAAAAGAAAAACCTATGATAGTTCTAATAACAGTGATTTGTTTAGGTACCTCTGACTACAAAAGTACTCCTTGCAATATATCAGAGTCTTTATTCACACAGTACATATTAATGATTTCATATATATATCCTGGAAAGTAAGTTAAAAGCCATTGTCATGTTTAGAAAACCTTATCAATACTCCTTCTTTTGCTGTACCGATAATATCTGTGTGGCGATCATGTGGTTCACTGAGCATCATGGACCTCTGATGCTCTGTAAACATGAGAATGAAGATGAAAGTGAATCTCCGACTTGTTATCCAACAAGTTCCCCATGATGGAAGAGGCGACACTTTTGTGAATGGTCTGTGTGTGTGGAGGGAGGGTGAGGTAGGTGTGGATGAATATTGGTGGGTTGATGTGTGTTAAAATGAAAGAGAAAAGCGAGTAAATAGGAAAACTAATGTGAATTATCAAGCTTTTGCTATACATAAAAGATTAAGTTAATCCTATTTAGTTTACAATCGTGGCTAAAGTAGACATCCGAAGAAGCTAGAGAGTTACCATCTAGAAACCTGACACGACTTCAATTCACATATGTAAACACTCATTCATCTCTTAAAGATAGAGCTTGGGAATGAGACAAAGGGGATAGTGTGCACAAGCTACAACCTACAAGACGATTCAAACAATTCAATACGGCAATCCGAGTGGCTTTGATACATGTGTCCATTGTAAGCTTCAGGACCTAGATTGTTTTTTCCTCGTCTCTGATAACGCCTGGAGAAGATACTCAAGCTAACCTAAAAGATAGCAGTAACTCTTTGCACCTGAGCAAGTACACTCGAAATTCAACACTTCTAGTAAGACTTTCACAAGGTATATTATATTCATCTATACTTCCTTCGCGTCATGTTTACTTATGAATCGTGCCAAAACCTTTCATCGCAAAGCGCCAATGAATTATGCTCACTTCATGAATGGGTGACTGAGATATATGATGTTATAGCTTCCTTGTCTCGTGAATTTGTAGCTGCCAGAGAAGATATGACGTTCATATTCAGTATTGCTATTATTACTGCTACTGGTAATACCACTTGCAGTAGTAATAGTAGTTGTTACTACTACTACTACTACTACTACTACTACTACTACTACTGCTTCTACTACTGCTACTGCTACTACTATTACAGTATTACTACTACTACTATTACTACTACTACTACAGTATTACTACTACTATTACTACTACTACAACTACTACTACTACTACTACTACTACTACTACTACTACTACTACTACTACTACTGCTACTACTACTTATACTACTACTACTTATACTACTATACTACTAAAACTACTACTACTCACATGTAGGTAGTTTGGGAATGAGAATACGCTTGGGTTCTGCTAATACTGCTCCTGATTCCAGAGAGAGAGAGAGAGAGAGAGAGAGAGAGAGAGAGAGAGAGAGAGAGAGAGAGAGAGAGAGAGTCTCACCTTTAGCGACAAGGAACAAAGAGACTCTATTAAATCCTCGAAGGGACGCAGTGGAGGCCAGACGCCCCTGGATCATTAATCGAACACCGTTAACCCCAACAAGAGATATTTCCTTTTCCCTCAAAGCCCGGCTGATCACACGGCATAACTCAACTTATTTTAAAGCTACTAATGCCTCAAGAGAAATAACGTATAACAATAGCAACGTACGTATCGGTGACTGCCTCAGTGTTGGCTTAACCTTCGCTTAATTGCTACTTCTATGTAATACCCTCCTCAGACACCTTCACTACCCTACTTCCATACTCTTCTTGTTCTTCTTCCTCCTCTTTCAGTTTCCATTTCAGTCATTGGTTCTGAATCCACACCTCATATGGAAAAGTGCCTAAGTGTGTGTGTGTGTGTGTGTGTGTGTGTGTGTGTGTGTGTGTGTGTGTGTGTGTGTGTGTGTGTGTGTGTGTGTGTGTGTGTGTGTATAACGGCTATTCTCCTATGGAAAGAGCATAGAGCTCAGTAACTAATCTCTGGGTAGGACTGAGACCACTCACACACCACACACCCGGACAGCAAAGCAGTAATCCGGCTTACATTCCGTACTTACTTGATGCTGGTGGACAGAAGCTACACATTTAGAGGTTCGCCCACCTGCTTCGCCAATCATGGGACTAGAACTCAGGCATTTTCGGTTGTGAGCCTGGTGTTATAACCCCATCACTATGTTGTGTGTGTGTGTGTGTGTGTGTGTGTGTGTGTGTGTGTGTGTGTGTGTGTGTGTGTGTGTGTGTGTGTGCATGTGCATGCATGTGTGTGCGTGTGTGCGTGTGTGTGTGTATGATCTTCGCTTTTTAGTAGAATATCGCTTTTTATATTATATATATATATATATATATATATATATATATATATATATATATATATATATATATATATATATATATATATATATATATATATATATATATATATATATATATATATATATATATATATATATATATATATATGCATGTGTGTATGTGTAGTTCACCACGCTCGTATGTTGGTCACCCAGCTAGCCTTCCCCATTACGGAGCGAGCTCAGAGCCTATAGACCGATCTTCAGGTAGGACTGGGACCACAATACACTCCACACACCGGGAAAGCGAGGCCACAACCCCTTGAGTTACGTCCCGTACGCACTTGCTGCTAGGAGAACAGCGTCTACACATTATGAGGCTTGCCCATTTGCCTCGCCGCGACCGGGACTGGAACCCGGGTCTTTTCGGTTCTGAGCCGAGCGTGCTATCCACTACACTACGCGGTGAATGTGTGTATGCAAGGTTGTGTGTGTGTGTATATATATATATATATATATATATATATATATATATATATATATATATATATATATATATATATATATATATATATATATATATATATATATATATATATATATATATATATATATATATATATATATATATATATATATATATATATATATATATATATATATATATATATATATATATATATATATATATATATATATATATATATATATATATATATATATATATATATATATATATATATATATATATATATATATATATATATATATATATATATATATATATATATATATATATATATATATATATATATATATATATATATATATATATATATATATATATATATATATATATATATATATATATATATATAATACTTCATGTAACGCGACCACTGTGATATTAGCAGCGCTCCTATAGTTTGCAATAAAGAAAAAAAGCGCCAAGGCATAAACTCCACTAGAGTGTTTGTACAACGTATATGTATGCACATATATCACAGCAACCTTTCTTTCATTACTTGAATAAACTAGCGCCTACGGAGATGTAAATGTGTTCGCGGAGGCAAAATTTTACCGCAGAGTTAATAGCAAGTAACGGAGAAACAATAAATCTAAGAGGAAAAACAAAATAGATAACTTGCAGACAGGGGCAGGATGGTATATATATATATATATATATATATATATATATATATATATATATATATATATATATATATATATATATATATATATATATATATATATATAAACACTACTGTGAAGAGTACACTAATCGAAATTTAACTAGTCATATTTAACAACAACAACAGTAGCAGGAAAAAAATATAAAAACAGGAAGACGTTAGAAACGAACAAGAATAGTAAGAGAGAAGTAATCATGAAGAAAATAACTGACGAAATATAATCTGATATAAACCAAAAAAGGACAAAATTACAAAACAGAAACAACTACAAAGACGACATCAACACAGAAACAATTATTAACAAATAATAGCCCAGACATGCTACCATAATTTTAGGTATGCATGTCATGTTTCCCAATCTGCTGTGCACCTTTCGTTCTAACCTATTTGTATGCACCGCACAACAGAGGGAGGTATGCTTGTTAAGTCTTCAGTAATGTAATTCTACGTAAAAGCTTCGAACAACTCTGGCACTTTTTTTCAAATTCCCTCTAGTTTGAGAACAGAGATTAGCATGAAACAAGCGGGTGGTGTAATAACCTGCATATTAATAAAAGGTTAAGGAGACAGCCTATTAAGCGAGCACACAAACACTACATGGAGCAAGCAACGCAATGCCCCGCAGGACTGAGTGATGTCCTAAACACTGCGTTGTTTGGGGAACCTGTAACTCCCAAAGGTCCGCCTTAATTGTGTATTCATTAGCACGGCGCCTCCCGAAACAACGCTACTGGAGATAAACAAAAGATGATGCATGGTGATTAGTGTGTGTGTGTGTGTGTGTGTGTGTGTGTGTGTGTGTGTGTGTGTGTGCGAACAGTGTACAGGAGAGTGGTGGAGAAACAGCAGCGCCAGTGAACTTACGGAGCTCTTCCGATGTGTTGACTCTGCGTGACTATCAAGGGTTGCTACCTTAGGGGACACGGAACCATCTCACCCGTGCCCAAACACAAGGCACACACACACACACACACACACACACACACACACACACACACACACACACACACACACACACAACTAAATGTAGTATACATATACACGGTTCCATACTGCAGAATGTCGAGACAAGTGAGAATAAGTGACAGGCCATATTAAATAAATAGTCATTCTATGCGAAAAAGACAAATATAAAAAGACATTTTTTTCATCATATTTGTAGTTCATGAGAGAGAGAGAGAGAGAGAGAGAGAGAGAGAGAGAGAGAGAGAGAGAGAGAGAGCGTTATTATTTTCCATACAAAGATACCCTGATAGACATCATTTAACCTGCATAAATTCATAAAACATTCTTTACTTTTAAAATATATTGGGAAGCCTATAATTATAACTCATTAGGCCTTGTGCTCTTCACAAGTCCTCACAAAGGCCTACTTGTTTGGCTGTGGTGAAGAAACCTGGTGCTTCATTAGTCGCAGCCAACGCCGACGCCCTAACGAGGTGCTCACGTTACCTGCGTCAATATTACCACCAAAAACGAAATGTAATAACTTTATTTCGTCTGAATACTTAATATGTGGATCTATTAACGTTGGAGTTCTGTCTCTCTGATAGAATACTACAAAGAAATTAATAACATTCATTCACTTCATGTTGATTCATATATATCGAATTATGAAAGTTGTTGTATTACACGCTTTCTGGCAATAGGTGATGCGATGCCTACGAAAAAAAAATTGTAAAGGGAGACGAAAAAATATATCCATGACTTTATTTGATATTCATAAATCAGTGTGAAACTCTTGCCACTATTCGAAACATCACTCTCGCAAAAGCCTTTGTGTAAAGCAATATGCATAGTAACTTGACGGTGTTGCTGCTGCCATCTCGTATTGCTGCCTTTCATGACAGAAACAGTCAATCAGAGGAGAGGAATTGATGAGACAAAAAGCTTTTGATTCTACCCTATCTAATACAATAGTGTGAGTGGAACCATCCCATACAAACGAAGAGTGCTCTTTTGATGGTCTATGGGCTCGGACAAGGTCTCTGTACATAATTAACAGTTGCGGGGAAGAGAAAAACTGACGGAGTCGACTCAGAACGCCTAACTTCATAGAAGCTGTGTGATGTGTCCAGTTTAGATTATAAGTAAAGGACAGACAAAGGATATTCAATATAGATGACGATGACAGCAATATCATTGAGGAGGAGGGGATAGATGTCTGGAAGGTTGTGTTAAATTGATAAATGAAGGAATTGAGATTTTGAGGTATTGAACTCTAAGTTATCTTTGTTCCAATCAGAAATCTTAGAGAGATCTGAAGTCAGGCGTTCTGCGGCGTCCCTGCGGGATCTGCTAACTTCCTGAAGGGTTGGTCGTCTCCGAAAAGACGTGGAAAAGTATAAGTTGGTATCATCAGCACATAAGTGGACAGGACAAGAAATTTGGTTTAGAAGGTCATTAATGACTAATGGGAAGCGGGTGGATGACAGGAAATGACCCTGAGGAACAAAACATTTAATAGATTTAGGAGAAGAACAGTGACAGTCTATTACAGCAGCAATAAAACAGTCGGAGGGAAAACTTGAGATGAAGTTGCTGAGAGAAGAATAGAAGCCTTAGGAGGGTAGTTTGGAAATTAAAGCTTTGTGCCAGACCATATTAAATGCTTTTGACATGTCTAAGGCAGCAACAAAAGTTTTAAAAAATCTCTAAAAAAGGATGACCAAGACTCAGGAAGGTGAGACAAAAGGTCACCAGCAGAGCAGCCATGACATGACAGAATCCATAATGAAGATCATCATAATAGAAGATAACGAATGATAGATGTTGAAGAATCTTCCTTTTAAAAATTAAATAAAAAATTAGATAAGCAGGAAATTAAAGTAATAAGGCGGTAGCTTAAAGGATTGGAACTATTGTTTTTTGAGAATAAAAGGAAGGACCCCATTAGGTCCATAATCCTTCTAAGGGTTTAGGCCTTCGGGAACGTGGAAACCATTATTGCTAATAATTACAATCGGTGGCATGAAATAGTTAGACAGGGAAGGAGAGGATGGAACAAGCTCAGAATCATCCAAGGTAGCATTTCTAACTCAGCTTTAGAAACAGATAAGATGGCAGTGGTGCCATCGGGATGAAATAAATGAAGGATGATGAAAAGTAAAGTTATTATAGATGTTTTTGGCCAGATGCTAGAAGTCTAAAGGGGAGTTGGATCTCGAAAGATTTTGACATTTTACATTTATGAAGGAGTTATTGACAAGTTAGAGAACTGACTTGGTAAGATTTTAGGCAGAAATAAAAACACATGCAATTCAGGTGATGGATGGCTCAAGTATCTTTTGTGGTAACTTCTATTTCATGTATAGCGCGAGAACAGGTAGTGTTAAATCAAAGTGTGGAAGGTTTATATTAAGAGAAAGAGTAAAGTATGTACGCCTCCATGCGAGACACTATCATCTCTGTTATGAGCTCTGCACACAAAAACGAATCTCTGACAAGGAAGCAATTATCCACTTACTGTTCACTGGTTATATTTTCCATTTGAAAAACGCATTAGGAATCCAAGCAAACATAAATAAGAGAAATGATCTTGAGCGCATCATTACGATACAAATCATCGAACACCAGTTATTACCTTAGTTACTTCAAGACATCCAACATGTGGGAAAGAAGAAATATAAATAGAGACAAAAGTCCACATTAATTAAATCCTGTACAATGTTAACAAGTGCTGACTATTTGACAATAAACCTAGAAAATGAAAGCCTCGTTAGCAGATAACACAGTCCCGACAATCCCAGTGCAAAGCCATCCTGACACTTCATTTAACCTCTATCCATTCCACTATTTTATCTAAGTTTCAGAAACTCTGCACCCTTTATCACAGCTTCATCTATTGCAGGATTGGAGTGACGTTTCCAATTGAGCACCAGCATAACCAAGAGGTAGTGGTCTATCCTTGGCATCTACACTAGTTTTCATATGCATTGATCCAACGAGCCTAGAAAATGAACATTATTGTTATAAGAACATTGTAAATGATTAAGATTATTCGTATAAGAAGAAACTAGTTTCGCTACATTCATATCGGATATTAAACTCCAAATTATCATTTACTAAACAGAATGGTCGAAGTGGGATTAAACAGTTGATTATTTAGTATCAGCATCAAGCTTTCCGAGTGTCACTTCCTCTCTCGGATATTTTTCTTTTTTCAATTTCCGTGATGTTCTCAGTGATTTTCTGTCTGAATATTTAAACAGATTTATACATAACGTATGCAGATATAATCACTCACATGTATTGCAGTGAGGTTTCCTTCTTTTACAAATGTTTTTTTTTTTTTGCTATCACATGGCACAATACAACTTGAAACAGATGGTAAACCAACTTTCCGTAAATAAAACTATGGGCCATATAAATATTTTTTTTATTTGTCTCGCTCTAATGGATGCAAGCGCTCAACCTTTAATACATGGTATAAAATATAAATTTTATGCAATATTCCCCAGGACCAGAAATTTGCTTATGAATCAGATCCATGAATTCGGGACATTTGATAGAACACTGACTTCCACTCACCATTTGCATGTGGAAATTTCTGACATTACACACACACACACACACACACACACACACACACACACACACACACACACACACACACATATATATATATATATATATATATATATATATATATATATATATATATATATATATATATATATATATATATATATATATATATATATATATATATATATATATATATAGGTAGATAGATAGAAAGATAGATAGATAGATATAGATAGATAGATAGATAGATAGATAGATAGATAGATAGATAGATAGATAGATATATATATATATATATATATATAGAGAGAGAGAGAGAGAGAGAGAGAGAGAGAGAGAGAGAGAGAGAGAGAGAGAGAGAGAGAGAGAGAGAGAGAGAGAGAGAGAGAGAGAGAAGGGGAGGGGGGGCTAACATTTTTTATTTTCATTACATGACAAGTATTACTTTCACGAGATATTTCAACTTTTTTTTTTATTTCGATATGAATTCCCGAAATTTAGAATATTATAAGCAAAAGGAAAGTTATGTTCATTCATGATAATACAGGCTGATAGAATATTTTGTGGTAGAAAAGCACAAACAAATTTATAGGACATTTTTTCAATAAATTTTCCTGTTATAAAATTACATTCATCGTTTTGTTTGAGTGTTTGGCAGTATTTTTGTTCATTGGTGAACTGACATTGTGACCGCTAAGCAGAATGAAAAACTCCGGCAGACTATAACAAAATGCAAAAGCAAGACACAGTTTTGGGGCTCCAGGCTTAGTCAGCGTTGAAAAAGTGGAAAAGATATTGGATGCATAGAAGGAAAAACGTCTGTGTACTAAGATAAAGGTGGAAATAAGTACGCACGGGCTATATATGACGGTGTATCTACCCATCTCTCAGAAACCTGAACACGCTAAGTTATATCTAGGTTGAAAAATATAACTTGGGATGAGATTTCCAGGGATTCTGTCTGAGTACCTTTCTCCTCTTCCTCTGCAACGCGTCGCTGTGTGCAATGCGGCTGCAGTTTAATTAAGAAAAGACGATGCAGAGGCACGAGGACGCCACCAGGAGGAGGAGCGCCTGCAGATCTCGTGTGGTGACGGGAGTCAGCCGCACTGTTAGGGAGGAGCGGCGGGAAGTAATGGCGTCTTATTACGCATATAAACACGCGACGCAGAGAGACATGGACTTTGTTGTGACAAGAAGCGTGTGCCTCATTCTGAGACTTCAGTTCCCAACAGGCTTAGTACCTTGTCTATTTATAACACTTTTTAATTTTTCTTTCTTTTTTCCTTAATTGCGTAGTATTAAATTGCGGAGAACATGCAAGATATTCTATTTTGTTATCATTTTCATAAAAGAAGAAGCCCTGCCTACCCTACAACAACATGTGGTTTCCCTTTAACTAAAGAAGATTTGATGAATAATTGAGAGAGAGAGAGAGAGAGAGAGAGAGAGAGAGAGAGAGAGAGAGAGAGAGAGATTTGAATGAGATTAAAAGACCTGTTGTTTTCAAAGTCCTGCAAGAAACTTATCATTTATCATCCTATCACTGACTGGTAGAAAAATATCCTATTAATCTTCTACAGAAACTACATCGCGGAGATTCGGGGAGTGCCTAATTCTCTAAAAGGCGTCACTTTCTCTGCAAAACCACAGATATAAGTCAAACACCACAGACGCCACAGAACGCCTGACTTCTGATCTTTCTAAGATTTCTGATTGGGGCAGAGAAAACTTAGTAGTGTTCATTGCGTCAAAAACCCAATTCCTCCATATATCAACTCGACATAACTTTCCAGGCAACTATCCCCTTTTCTTCAACGACACTCAACTATCCCCTCTTCCACCCTGAATATCCTCGGTCTGTCCTTTACACATAATCTTAACTGGAAATTTCACATCTCATCTCTTGCTAAAACAGCTTCTATGAAATTTGGCGTTCTGCGGCGTCTCCGCCAGTTTTTCTCGCCCCTCCAACTGCTAACTCTATACATGGGCCTTATCAATCCTTGTATGGAGTACTCTTCCCATGTTTGCGGGGAGGGTTCCACTCACACACAGTTTTATTAGGTAGGGTAGAATCAAAAGTTCTTCATCTCATCAACTTCCCTCCTCTGACTGACTATTTTCAGCCTCTTTCTCACCGCCGAAATGTTGCTTCTCTCTATCTTTTATCGTTATTTTCATGATAACTGCTCTACTGATCTTAATAACTGCATGCCTCCCTCCTCCTGCGGTCTCGTTGCACAAGGCTTTCTTCTTCCTCTCATCCCTATTCTGGCCAACTCTCTAATGCAAGAGTTAACAAGTATTCTCAATCATTCATACCTTTCTCTGGTAAACTCTGGAACTCCCTGCCTGTTTCTGTATTTCCATCTTCCTACGACTTGACTTCTTTTAAGAGGGAGGTTTCAAGACATTTCTCCCTGTCCTCTGGCTAAATCCTTTCACATCTTTTAGGGAACTTGCAGTTTAAGTGGGCATTTCTTTAAATATTTTGTTTCCCTTGGCAAGCTTCCTCTTGCACAAAAGAAACAAAGCCTAAACATATATAACCATATAATACTTTTACAGAAATAGAAGAGTTGAGCAACACTGACTACCCACGGTAAAAGGTGAAAACATAAAAAACGTGTGTGTGTGTGTGTGTGTGTGTGTGTGTGTGTGTGTGTGTGTGTGTGTGTGTGTGTGTGTGTGTGTGTGTGTGTGTGTGTCTTTACAAAAGTGGGGATGAATTGATTTTTGGATGAAAATAACTTGCCGTAATATACACATCAATAACAATTGTATACAATAAAAATTGGTGAGGTAAAAAGCTTTTGTGGCTCGACGCATCGCTTGGAAAAAACTCATGAAGCATTCACCGCACTGCCGCAGCAGCACCTCAGTTACGATTACTCAGTCATCTCATATCTCACTTTACATAAGTCAAAAGGAACAAATAGAGATAACAACAAATCAAATTATTTATATTGGTATGGAGTAATTTGTGCCCAAATTACGAGTATGAACGATAAGGAGGGAATACACTCACTAAAACTTAATGTATAACTCTTACTGGTGACAGAGCCAATGTGAGCTAATCAGTGATCAACTCTTTACTATATTTATGAAGATCTCTCTCTCTCTCTCTCTCTCTCTCTCTCTCTCTCTCTCTCTCTCTCTCTCTCTCTCTCTCTCTCTCTTCAATGTTACTCTCTTTGCATTGTTATATAATTTTCCTAAAACAGACAACACATCAATGTACACAAAGGAACATTCTCTAAATGCGCTTTAGGTAGTGCTAAGTGACTTACTGCTTTTCACACACACACACACACACACACACACACACACACACACACACACACACACACACACATTAATTCTCCATCTGACAATTACATACCCAGCCATCTCCTTACAAATATACTAGGACCGAAGCAATATGGCCAGGTGTTGCAATCCTCCTCATCCGCTCTTCCTCGCCTGCCGATCCCCATCCTGGTAGCTGTCCATTAGTAAGATCTCAGTGGTTTCCATTGCCTCCACAACAGCCTCTTCTTAAGGAAAGAAAAGAAATGAAAGGTCTTCTACGAAACTGATTTTCACCATGAAGGGAAAAAAATAAGTGATTTTTTGTCCATCACTACTATCTTCCTCACGCTGTTGCTTGTATGGAAAGCATAAGCAAAATGGCTTAAAGATTAATAACGGAGAACGTGGCTCAAAGTTTTACACAAAAACGGAACTTCATCGAGCAGTACTAAATTGGAGAAAATTGAAACATTTTTTCAAATCAAATGAAAAATTATTCATATCGAAAAACATTTTTAACATATAATGTTCTTAAAAACTGGTATGTCCTTAAAATAATTCATATACTTTTTCGGAAATGTTTCCACGCTAAACACTTATTTGTAACCGCTTATCATCTGCAATGGACCTAACCTTTCTGAGATTAATTCGATACGACTGAAGAGGCTGATATTGTCGTCATTTATTTCTATATGATCAGCTTCAGGAATGAGGAAATGAAGTTCTACGGTATCTTGGGAACAGCTGCATGTTAGGTCGTTCTGAAAATGTTTGTTGTGGTTGAAAAGCATAACTGACATAAAGATCTTCACAGTTACTTTCGTTGACATGTACTGTACGGCAGTATTTCAGAATAAGAGTATTTTCGGCTCAAATGATACCACGATAGCTGGATATGATCACGACAAAAGAGCTCGTGTTATCAGCCCCGTGAACATGAAGCAACATGCATTAGAAATTAATACGACGAGGAAACGTCAACAAGCAATAATCTACTTGCGAACTGAAGTACCAGCTTTGGAGGTTGATAAATGATATGGTAGAATTAAGTTATGAAATGCAAAAAAGAATAAGGAAGATAATACGTGAAATATAAAGGCTAGCTGTGCAGTGTCACTGAAAGAAGGAATGTATTGCTCCAGAGGTACTGCTGGCGTGAGATACTTTACTGATACGAACTGCAGGTACGAGAAGCACAGATAACGTCTGAGAAGTATAATGATTACCACAAGGATTCAGGAAGATAAAAACTGATTGATACAGCAAAGAAAAACTTTACCTTAATAAAAGTATTTTTTTCACAAAGTGCTGAGAAAATGCTCTGAATATGCCCTGAAAGACCATATTCATGATAAGCACAAGGCAAATTCTGAGTGAGTAGAGTGAGAAGCAATAGAGACGCAGGAAGTCTTGCACACTAAGCGTCACGTGATAGTCAAGTGAGAGGAATAAACATCTGATCTAAATAATACATCGGGTATCTCTCTCTCTCTCTCTCTCTCTCTCTCTCTCTCTCTCTCTCTCTCTCTCTCTCTCTCTCTTTTCTATGAATTGTTTACGTTTTCTAACTGCCATGAATTAACGTCTATAATAACGCAACACTCTCTCTTTCAATTGGTAAAAGTTAGTGATCTATTTAGATTATGTTTGCAATTTGTGCCAGACAGTTTATATCCCACAAAATGTATCGCCGGCAGAGTTTACAAACAAGAGTTTTGTTCCAACAGCTCGCAGTAACTTGCAGCATCCTGCGACCTCTGAAAACAGACACGGACGCAACGGATAAAAACTTGCCCGTAGGCAAGATAAAGCTGACAGTCTTAGGAGAGTCAACATCACTGGATGGTCAATGAAAGTTTTTTTCTTACATGGAGGAGGAGCAGGCCAAGACGTGACAAGGAGGTGGAAGTGGAAGGGAAATAATAGGAAAGGAACAAAGATAGTTTATTAAACTGGAAAACCATAAAAAAAAAAGAAAATTAGGTGTAAAAAGAATGCAGATCGTCGTGAAATTTGCAGGATATGTTATTACATGTCCTTTGGTAAAGCACATATGCAGCAATGATAATGATACCCCTATACATATTTCACTTAACAATGCTAATCCGGACCTTCACACATGACACCATTTAACCATTATCTGTTAAAATTTAACGCTTATGTAAATTTTGATCATGAATCCATAGAGAGTAATATATCTTCATTCTAAATACAGTAAAACCTCAGCTCACGACCATAATTCGTTCCTAAATCCTGTTCGTCACCCGATTTGTTCGTCCCCTGAATCAATTTTTCCCATAAGAATGTATTGAAATACCATTAATCCGTTCCAGACCCCCCAAAAAATCATACTTTTGTCCATAAAACCCATTCAAAATAGACCTTTAATGTATGCATGACATGAACGAAATAATTATAGAAAGCCTAAATTGTTTTACTTACCTAAATGCTATCAAAATGATAATAAAATGAATAAAAAAGAAAAGGTTATTTACTTGAGAGACTGGACGTTGATGGCATGATGGAATGGAGGAGAGGAGGATGGGGAGGAAGACAGACAAGATCCGAGAAGACAGTCATGAGAGAGGACTTTGGATGTGCGCAGCGTGCCAGAGCTACACAACAGCTGTGTAGCGTCACAAGTCAGTGCCGCTATGTGGGGCCCCGTTATAGTGAACATCGGCGTGGGAAACATGGAAAGATTGCCAGTCTTCGTCTCTGCCTTGGAAGACCCTTGCCTGCTGGGGATTGACTTCCTCACGCATGTGGGAGCAAGTTTGGACTTCCAAGAAGGGAAGTTAAAGGTACGTGGCCAGGAAGTTCCTTTGATCCTCGGAGGTGATGCTCAGTGTGAGAGGAGCGGGCAGTAGGGCGGTGTTCCTTGCCAGGCGAGCGAGGAAACAGCTGCGATGGATGTGCCACAATCTGCAGTACCTGGACATGGCCAGGATGATGATGACAGCAACGCTGAGAGCCACCAGAGCAGCGAGGATAACGCCGAGGAAGCTACAGTAGAGCGCGCCGGTAACATCACCATGCCCAGGAAAAACAGGAGAAAATCGTGGTGGCACGGAGATTATGTTATGTAATATTTTTCGTATGTTCCTGTTTCTATTTTCTTTTGTGCTTATGTTTTGTTTTGTTGTTGTGTGATAGCCGGGTTGGCTATCACACAAACGGTTCGCCTGCCGCGAGCCGTTTAACCGTGTTCGTCCCCCGAAATATCGTTCGTCCCCTGGGTCGATATATTGACAAATTTTTTGGTCGTCTCCCGAATTGTTCGTCCTTAGAGACGTTCGTCAAGCGAGGTTTTACTGTACTCGTATACAAATGAAACACTAATAAACCTTCACACACACACACACACACACACACACACACACACACACACACACACACGCCCGGTAGCTCAGTGGTTAGAGCGCTGGCTTCACAAGCCACAAGCCGATCTTCGGATAGGCCTGAGACCAGGCACACACCACACACCGGGACAACAAGGTCACAACTCCTCGATTTACATCCCGTACCTACTCACTGCTAGGTGAACAGGGGCTACACGTGAAAGGAGACACACCCAAATATCTCCACCCGGCCGGGGAATCGAACCCCGGTCCTCTGGCTTGTGAAGCCAGCGCTCTAACCACTGTGTGTGCATTTATGTATATGTGTGTGTGTGTGTGTGTGTGTGTGTGTGTGTGTGTGTGTGTGTGTGTGTGTGTGTGTGTGTGTGTGTGTGTGTGTGTGTGTGTGTGTGTGTGTGTGTGTAAGTAAGTGATCATTTATTGCAATTTTAACATAGAACTATATATAGATTTATATTGATTGAAATATTAGCACGGCTTGTCGAGCCGAAGATCCTTGACAAGCAGATATGAAAAAAAATGGAAAACCTGCCAGTGTGCTTGGTAATATTATAAACATTATTAGAAACTACACATAATCAGTTTACACTTAATTTCTTTCTAGATGTATTTAATTCACCTATCTACAATAGCATTGTGATTATTCATGGATATATAAATATATTGGTACTAAGAAATTTGAATTATTTTCTTTTTGAATATGGAATAACATTTTGTTTGCAACAACTTTTTCAATTGAAGAGATAAACTGTTAAGTAATTTTGGAGTTGTACATAATGCACTCTTTAAAAAAAAAAAAACGTTCTCAATTGTGGACGTACGAAATCAATATTATTGTTTCTAGTATTACGTGAATAACTAATTACCCTAGAAATCTCTATACATAAATGAAATATTTTGTAGATGAGTAACAAACAAAAAATATTTGTAAATAGATCCGAATCTTATGATATTCATTAAACACATAACATCAGTAGCAGAATTTTTTTTTTCCTTCAGGAAAATGATACATCTAATAGGTGTGTGTGTGTGTGTGTGTGTGTGTGTGTGTGTGTGTGTGTGTGTGTGTGTGTGTGTGTGTGTGTGTGTGTGTGTGTGTGTGTGTTTCTTTTTAATTCCAGAGGAATATGAAAGTTGCAATCAAGCTCGGTGACATCTCCGAGCAAAACCATATCCACAGAACGGTGACGAAATAAATTAGTAGAGGCCGAGGCAGTGGTAACTTTTGACACTTAACACCTTATATCACTGAAATTCAGCTTAACTTTATAGCCTTGCAATGAGTAGTTAAGAGAGAAAAAAAAAATTCCATGACGAAAAAACGATAAAGAAAAGTAGTGGAAAGGTGAATGAACTTGCTGAAATCGTTATAGATCTGTAAAGGAAGCATGGAAGTATTAAAGGAACGTAAATGTATGAAAAAAAAAAACCAGGGATTTCGAAAAAAAAAGAAAAAAAAATTGAGGTACGGAAGGAGCTTAGGATTTGCGAAGGAATCTTAATTGGGGGTGTAGGAAAATTGGAGGCGTGAAGGAAACGTACAGGACCTCCATGACCTAAAGCAACTGGTGTTACACCCTACTCGTATTCCTGACCGTCTTGGAGATACGCCCAACATTCTTGATCTCTTCTTTACCTCTAATCCTTCGGCTTATACTGTCACACTATCTTCTCCGTTGGGCTACTCTAATCACAATCTCATTTCTGTATTTTGTCCTATTTCTCCAATCCCTCCCCAGGATCTCCCTAAGCGAAGGTGCCTCTGGCGTTTTGCCTTTGCCAGTTGGGGGAACCTGAGGAGGTATTATGCTGATTTTCCCTGGAATGATTACTGTTTCCGTGTCAGAGACTCATCTATGTGTGCTGAACGTAAAACAGAGGCGATAGTGTCTGGCATGGAGGCGTACATTCCTCATTCTTTTTCAATTTAAACCTTCTAAACCTTGGTTTAACACAACCTGTTCTCGCGCTACACATGATAGAGAGGTTGCCCACAAAAGGTACTTGAGCCTTCCATCTTCTGAATCACATGTTCTTTATATTTGTGCCCGGAACCATGCCATGTCTGTTCTTCAACTTGCCAAACACTCCTCCATAAATACAAAATGTCAAAATCTTTCAAACTCTAATTCCCCCTCGTGACTTCTTGCATTTGGCCAAAAACATCTCCAATAACTTTACTTCTTCATCTTTTACTCCTTTATTTCATCCTGATGGCACCACTGCCATATCATTTGTTTCTAAAATTGAACTCTTCTCTAAAACCTTTGCTAACAACTCCACCTTGGATGAATCTGGGCTTGTCCCTCCCTATCCTCTTCCCTCTGAATATTTCATGTCTTCAATCAAAATTCTTCGTAATGAAGTTTTCCATGCCCTTTCTGGCCTAAACCCTCGGGAAGGCTTATGGGCCTGATGGGTTCCTTTCTATTATTCTCAAAATCTGTGCTTCCATGCTTACACCTTGCCTCGTATTGGCCTGGCGGCCTCTTGCAGCTTCACTCTTTTCTTATGTTATTATTTTTTACTAAAGAAAAGCACATTTTTTTTTTTAATAATGAGAAATCATATGCTAAAAGAATCGAGGTGTATTTATTTTCTTCATTATTTTCGGCATGAAATGAATCTCAAAACGACAAATATTCCGTCACAAAAGAATGATGAAAGAATAATGAAGCACATAATACAAGTCACTGAAAAAAATACTTTTTATCTTTCAAAAATGAAATATAAACTTTTTCATATGAAGCTCAAAGCAAAATTATTTACTTACAACGCTCCTATTGGGTAAAAATAATGTTTGAATACATTTTTCATCACATCCACCACTTTCGTAGATTTACTTAATATGACAAAAAGGGAAGGCTCAGGAAAACCAATGAATTTGTGTTACATAAGCAGATAATTGTTTGATATTCAGTGAAGTACTTACGTGTACGAATACAAAAAATCGTGACTTCCGTTACTCGTAGTGTCCATTTTTCATTGGCAATATATTCGAAATTTTGGAAAACTAATCATCTATTTAAAAATTCTAAGAAAGATCACATTCACTTGATGCAAGATCCGACAGCATCATCCTTAACTCTCCTCTCTGTTCCCCATTATATAAGGAACATACCTTTACTTGACAGCCTTCATCACCTCCCTGCAAGATAGTTCTATTCTCGGATAGCTGAACTACCTGTGTACAGCATTTGCTCGCTCATATATAGTTTGTAATCGATTTTTATTGTATATTTCCATTACTCTCTGTACAACATGGCTCGTTGGTCTGCACCCCATCACTTATTAGTGAAACTACCAAGTCTAGTACATGTTCGGTCAAACTGCTAAGAACAATATGGATCCTGTTTCTAATACAAAACTATAAGAAATAAAGGGACTTATTAAAATCGCGTCAGGTCAATGTTGATGTAAGACTACGAGGCAAGAACTCATTGGCTGATGTTCAAGGCTTCGAATTAGAAGCAGCCGATTGAGCTTCGAACCGTGCTTTGGACTTGGACTTTAAATCCATGGTGAGGTTACACAGCGAGGCAAGGATTCATTGTCTACGATTCAAGACTTCGAATTAAAAACAGTTGATTCAGCTTCAAACCGTAATCTGGACATAATTTCATGATTTTCATAAAGTAGTAAGTCGTATACAGTGCTTTGTTATAGTTCATGTTGTCAATTATACTTATGCACTATAAGAAGGTGAAAATGTATTCTCTCTCTCTCTCTCTCTCTCTCTCTCTCTCTCTCTCTCTCTCTCTCTCTCTCTCTCTCTCTCTCCTGTACGAGTTGCATAGGATTAGTAAAAATGTCCAAAATACAATAGGTTTTGATATCGTCAGAGTGATCACCATAAAATAAATGTAATAAGCGTGTGATCTTTTATAGTGTATTTAAAAGTGCTTTACTCCGTTCTTTTTCTCTTCTGTAACGCGTGTTCTGTGCTCTATCAAGGTAAATTCCATAGTTGGTCATTTACTACAAATATACTTTTTGACAAGTTGATAAATTGCTCGAGCTTTCTATTTTCTTTATATTTTATTACGGAATCGACAAATTTAAACAAATAAATTTTTAAGTGTGATAGAGAGAACAAATGACAATTATTATATTTTTTCACACTAACAATGTATTTGTTGTAACAGCTGAGATATCTTATGAACACATTAATAATAAAAAATATGCATACATATTCATGCAAAATCTGCGGTGCAGTTGATCAGTAATTAAAAGGCCAGAGACGTCTTACATCTGCTGGATGAGATCGACAAAGGTCAACTAAACCACTTAAATCCTAGCTAGCATAGTTATCGTACACACACACACACACACACACACACACACACACACACATACACACACACACACACACACACACACACACACACACACACACACACACACACCTGGTGTTTCCATTCATGCACTTTTTTTTTGTTTTATTCTGTAATTTCACTAATGCGTAAGGCGACACTTTTTTATTTGTACTTCATGTTAAGCTTTTGTTGTGCACACACGAACGAACTAAGAGTGTTTGGGGAATATATTTGTGTCGAGGTAGCAGGTTATTTACATCCTGACACGAGAATTGCTGTGTTTCTCACTTATTATTATTGCTGTTATAACAAAAGAGAGAGAGAGAGAGAGAGAGAGAGAGAGAGAGAGAGAGAGAGAGAGAGAGAGAGAGAGGCAAAAGTTGCCGTTGAAGAGAAAAAATCTAACTTTTTTTGGAAAACGGGAGAACAAAGAAACATGGCTGGAGAACCCGAATGAAAAACTGAGAAAACTGAGAAGAGTAAGGAAAACGCAGAAGGGGGTCTTATTTTTTAAACATTTTCTTGCCTTGACTAATCTTTTGGGTTTTAGACCTCGTCTTTCCGAAAGAGGAGGAAAGCGTCGAGGCAGAAAATCTGTCAAGCTGCACTAATCTTCACTGGGGCGTGAGGCAGAGGCAGGTGGCGCACGAGGAAGGACCAAACAGTGAAGTGGTGGAAGGGAACAGCCCATCGGGAAAAGGATATGGAAGGAAGGATGCTGGTTTCAGACGGTTAGAAGAGAGAATGATGATGTTTGTCTGAGAAGCGTCGCTATTCGAGACACAAAGAGCATGGGAATTAGATTAGCTATCAAGTAATGATTTGAAAAAGAAGTATGAAGGAACTGGTTCTCGAATAGGATGTTAGGTGGCCACCATAGATTCAGTAGTAAGATTGTTAGTGCCCAGTAATTCAGGAGCTTAAAAGGAAGGTTAGACAAAAGTATATATATATAAATAATAGATGGAAATTTGAAGGTATCGTTTACATATGAATCGCCACGTAAAGGTGTGACGGCTTCTTGTATCTTCTCGTGTTTAACTTTTACGTGCATGGATTGAATAAAAATAAACAAGTGATATGCTATTAAGGAAAAAAAATTACCATAACAAATTAAGAAATGATAGAAACAGAAGTGAGAAACGATAGGTGATATTGGAAACGTGTGAATGGAAAAGGTGTGAAAAGCTAAATTTGATGTTAGAGTAATACGTATAGACCGAGTTATGTGAATTGAGAAATAAATAATTCATGTAAAAATCATTCACTTCTCAATCTAGTTAGATTTCCATCACTCGATACATACTGTATACTACTTTCACTCGAGTAACAGACAAGTACCTTGAAACAGAAACGAAAAATAAAGTGTCAATAATAAAGAACAACTTACAGTAATATATTTTTTTGCCATATGGAAAATATCTAAGGTCGAACACAATAATATCTGAAAGAGAAGCTGGGTTTATTGTGGGTGCGTTTTTTGGTTTGCGTCCAGAAATTGGTCAGTCAGTGCTCGTGTCGATGTTTGTTCGTTTTTTTATGAAGGTCCAGCTTGTGTTGATATCCGAAAAAGAATTTTACATCGACACTTGAAATATGCTGACGTGGTCTTAGCTTTCTTCCCTTCCTTTTTTTATATATAAAAATCAACCAAGCAAAAATGTAAAACGAGATCAATATAAACAGAAGTAATCTAAGCATGACGTTTATATCATACACGGAAACATATAAAATAATGCACAAAACTTAGTTTATAGATAATGTTATATGTTAGTGAAACATTCAATGACCGTTTCAAAATTTATTTATAGTGAACATGAATTGTGAAAGAACAAACATGAATTTAATAACGGTGTAAATAATTTTCAAAAAATACAAATGTTAATTACACTACCAAATAAATTTTACATGAAAATGAGTTGATGATAACGTGTTTGTTTATCCTGAAAAAATGCATCCACAAGTTAAAGATAATCTACGAAATTTTATCATATCTTTATGTAAGAGGAGCAACATAAAATGAATAAAAGGTCCATTTAGTTGCCAGCTCCCTTGCAGATCCAAGAGATATAGCTAAAAAGGGGAATAAATATCTTGAAACCTCCGTCTTACATAAAGTCAAGTCATAGAAAGCTGGAAATATAGAAGCAGGTAAAGAGTTCCAAAGTTTACCAGAGACAGGGATGAATGATTCTTAGTATTGGTTAATTCTTGCATTATAGTGTTGCACAGAGTAGGGGTAAGTTTTGTGCAGCGAGGCCTCAGAGGGAGGAGAGGCATGCAGTTAACAAGATCAGAAGAGAAGTTGGCATGAAAACAACGATAGAAAAGAGCAAGAGATGGAACCTTCAAGTGGTGAGATAGAGGCTGAAGAAAGTCAGTCAGAGGAAAGGAGTTGATAAGAGAAAAAGCTTTTGATTCCACCATATCTAATAAAACTGTAAAATGTACACCATACATGGGCGGATACGGCACTTGTACTTGTACGGCACTTGGAATGGTGAGAAAAACTGGCGGAGACACCTCAGAACGCCTAACTTCATAGATACTGTTTTAGCAAAAGGTGAGATGTGATCATTCAGTTTAGATTAATAGTAAAGAACAGACCGAGGATATTCAGTATAGAAGAAGGGGACAATTGACTGTCACTGAAGAAAAGATGAGTTGTCTGGAAGGTTGTGTAAAGTTCAAAGATGAAAGAATTGAGTTTTTGAGGCATTGAACACTATATACTAAGTTTTCTCTGCTCCAATCAGAAGTCTTAAGCAGATCAGATGTCAGAAATTGTTTTGAATCCATGCGGATTTGTTAACTTCCTGAAGGGTTGATCATCTCTGAAAATACGAGGAAAATGTTGGATGTCATCATCAACATAAAAATGGAGGGGGCAAGAAGTTTGGTTTAGTAGATAATTAATTTATAATTAAGAAGAGAGGGGATGATAGGACAGAACACTGAAGAACACCACTGTTAATGGCTTTAAGAGAAAAACTTGCCATCTACCACAGCAGTATTAGAACAGTCGGAGAGAAAACTTGAGATAAAGTTCCAGAGAGAAGAATAGAAACCATAGGAGGGCAGTTTTGAGATAAAAGCTTTGTGCCAGACTCTATCAAAAGCTTTTCATATGTCTAAGGCAACAACAAAAGTTTCACCGAAATCTCTAACAGAGGATGACCAAGACTCAGTAAGGGAAGCCAGATCACCAGTAGAGTGACCTTGACGAAAGTCATACTGGTGATCAATAAGAAGATTGTGAAATGACAGATGATTAAGAATTCTCCAATTGAGGATGGATTCAAAACTTTAGAAAAACAATAGATGAAAATTATTGGGCGGTAGTTTGAGGGATTAGAACGGTCACCCTTTTTAGGAACTCACTGAATGTAGGCAAACTTCCACCAAGAAGGAAAGGTAAAGTTCATAAACAGAATAGGAAGAGTTTGGCTAAGCAAAGTTCAAACACGAACGCGCAGTTTTCGAGAACAATAGGAGGAACCACATCAGGGTTTAGGCCAGCTAGTTCATGGAAAACATCATTACGAAAAATCTTAATCAAAAGGCATGAAATAGTCAAAGGAGGAGGAGGAGATGGAGAGACAAGCCTAAAATCATCCAATATAGAATTATTAGCAAAGATTAGAGAGATGAGTTCAGCTTTTAGAGACATGTGATGGAAGTAGTGCCATCAGGATAAAATAAAAGAGGAAAATATGAAGAAGGTTATTGGAAATTATAACTGCAGCCCTTCATGGGAGAAGAGCCTTGAGACTATGACGGCTACAATCATTAGTATTTGAAGGGCTTGTGTCTTGACCTCCGTCTCCTGGTGACAATTCTTTGTTGCCTTAATGATCTGCTGCTCTCTTTGTCTCAACACTCGCAAACTAGTGCTGAAATCTTCCATGGTGTCACCTCACTGGCCACTATCCGTTAATATTATGCTACGGGAATTTTTGTTTTTATAACGTTGCTGATGAACATACTTGATGAATTCCTCGTCTCTGTGGTGTCACTTGTTATAAGAAATGTCCAAGGAAACCCGAATAATAGCTAGATAGCTGCGCTGCAGCTATCTTGGAGAAAAAGAGAGAGAGAGAGAGAGAGAGAGAGAGAGAGAGAGAGAGAGAGAGAGAGAGAGAGAGAGAGAGAGAGTTTCTTATCTATAATTTCGTATTCAGTAACTCAAATATACGGAATCCGAAACCGAGATGCGTCCTCTTTTACCTCCTCAGATTGCTTAAGGCTTTGAACGAAAATTCTTTTAGTTCACTTTTAATCCACAATGCTTCTGCTTAGCCTTTCCCAAGCGCTTTGCTCTTTCTCTTTTTTTATTTTGTATGTGATGGTGGTGGTGAAAGCTGCGTCTATGCCTTAGTATTTCTTAGTATATCTTTGATATATCGATCAAGTTATATAATACCCTCTTCTGCCTTCCTTTAGATGTGAAGAAACCAACAGGTTTTATTACATGAACTACGATTCTTTCAATACATATAAATTTCATTTCTCAAGCAGAATATTCCACTCCGTTTTTTTTTAGGTCTGACACTATGTAGTACTGGTGCCTCACATTCACATGCTAACTCTAGCAAAATATGTCCCTCATTAATCAAAACCCTGCACTAATTAATATTCTAAATTTTATCATAGCAAAAAGAGAGAAAATAGTTACAAAGGTGGATGTGTGTATATATATATATATATATATATATATATATATATATATATATATATATATATATATATATATATATATATATATATATCCTGACATCTCATGCACGCAACAAAATAGAACACTAGACAGCTGATTCCAACAAGCTATCTTATCAGCCCAAAGGATAGAGCATTGACCCGATTCATCATTCTACAAGAGTGCTGGCTGCATACAGCTCGAAGTGTTGAACGATAAGAATGATATCATAGATTAAGGAGTTTAAAGCACGCAAGCGGAAGGTCCGTGAGTAATTATCATAAAATGAAAAGAGAGAGAAGGATTGTAAAAATTATAAAAGAGAAGGGAAAATATCAATAATTTAGTAGGTAAAAATAGAAATGGAAATATCCTGATAGCTCTAAATGAAATTTTGTGCTTTTTACTTTTTGCATATTGAGCGTATTGGTACATACATAGGTAAAGAGTACTGGATAGATGTGTGACAAAGAAGGAAACTATACCAAAGAAATTGTTTTTGTGTGTTGCTGATATCCCTTAGACGACAGTTATTTGGTTTACATACATAAAAATTCTGCCTTTGAAAAACTTGGTTGAAGAGAAGAAAAATCCATTAAAAACACGAGAGTATAGAAAAGAACTATGAAAAGAAGAGAGGAACTACGAGTCAGGACGCATCATAAATATAAATAACCGAGGCAGGAGCGGTGTCAGAAATCCCCGATCAATGGATGGTGGATGAGATGAGGATGCGTTGCTGCTGCGGTCCTCACTCAGACTTTCCGTCTTTCCTCAACATAGTCGTCCTTTCTGTAACTAAAACTTAATGGCCAACTAATGACTTTTTTATTACCATGGCACGGTACAAATCAAATATCTAAAATCCATGTGTGATGACTGAAGAACAACGGTTAAGCTTTCGTTATGAGTTTGTTGCATGAAATTAGTCTCACTATTCTTTGATAAACACGTTTTCTAATGGACTATCTGAATTTTCAGTCATGGAAGTGAGGCATTAATCGCAATTTTCCCTTACCATTAAAACTCCCTGCTGTGGGTTAAGAATTTTTGGAAAAAAATATATAAAAAACGGAATAAAATTATATCAACGCAGAGAGAGAGAGAGAGAGAGAGAGAGAGAGAGAGAGAGAGAGAGAGAGAGAGAGAGAGAGAGAGAGATATTGAAGCGCAATGAGTGCGACTATTAGGTTTGAGGTTCATGAAAATCATAGAGAAAACAAAAAAGGTGAAGTGAGCGAGGTTTTGTGGCAGCTGTGAAATATGAAAAGCAAAATTTTGAAGACTGCTCGTGTAACTGGAGTCGCAAGTGATGGAAAATGGTCCCACTGGAAAATCGTCCTTCTTTACACATCATTCCATCCACACTCACTGATACAAACACACACACACACACACACACACACACACACACACACACACACACTCAACATCCTTCTTTACAGTGTGGTGCTATCAAAACCACTGAAAACTATTGCACGCTCTTTATAAAGTTGTGTGTTTTATTATATTTTTCAGTGGGAGGTACAGCGTGAAACTAACCCTAAGTTACATCACGAGTTTCTTTTCTTTCTCTCTTTTCCGCGGCAGAAATTACAGATATTTCTTGCGTCACGTCCACCAAACAGTTCAGAGACCTTCCCCAGTCTGCAAAGTGCGGCGCAGCAAAGTGGAAGGCAGGGAATTGGATACCAACTAAAAATGAGCCAAATTCATACCAACTTTGCGTATAAAGTTGAACTCCTCAAATGGAAAGAAAGATCAATGTAAATGAAGTTCTATTCAGTATCCCTCCGACTCGATAAAATGAGCAAGTGTTGGAGACGATCTGCTTCCTAACCACACTCTGAAACTCAATAATAGATGCCGCGGCGGGACATTGATGATAAAAAAAAAAGCGTTATCTTAATGACGGAAAACATACCGCACTTCAACCGTCAAATAAAAAATAGTTCAGTGATATGCCAAGTAATCTTAACATAGGTCTAGAATTACGGCATTATCAGTAGACACGATCTTGTTTCCAATTAAGTTAGAATATAGCAAATGAAAAGTGATGATTTATATTATTTTCGATAGCAAGCATCCAACAGCCTCTAAGCCACTAAGTGGTGTGCTCGCCCACAGTGCTTTTCATTCCTTTGTTCACTCGCCCCTTATCGCTTTCTCCTTTTCAAATTGGTCGGAGAACAAAGATTATTCTATTCACAGGACGGTGCAGAAGTAATGACCACAAACTACGTAGCTGAAAACCACGAACCCTGAACACTCCCGTTCTCTTGGGAACTCCCTTCACCCGCGAGGATCCGGGATAGAATGGATCCGCCAGTTTCTCCGATACCTGAGATTCTCACTAGGACTCGTTTAAAAATAAGACCTAAGGGAATAAAAACAAACACTGAACGCCTGCCTCTCTCTCTCTCTCTCTCTCTCTCTCTCTCTCTCTCTCTCTCTCTCTCTCTCTCTCTCTCTCTCTCTCTCTCTCTCTCTCTCTCTCTCTCTCTCTCTCTCTCTCTCTCTCTCTCTCTCTCTCTCTCTCTCTCTCTCTCTCTCTCTCTCTCTCTCTCTCTCTCTCTCTCTCTCTCTCTCTCTCTCTCTCTCTCTCTCTCTCTCTCTCTCTCTCTCTCTCTCTCTCTCTCTCTCTCTCTCTCTGTGTGTGTGTGTGTGTGTGTGTGTGTGTGTGTGTGTGTGTGTGTACCCTGGGCTTATTGGGTAACGCAGAGGGATCCATACGTTGTGTACATCAACATTTTATTGCCCTCACAAAACTTTAGTAGAGTTCTTTAACCTTTGTGTACACATTAGGTATGAAAGAGAGTATAGTGAAATCCTTGGTTTGTCCCCTCATACATTAAGAATGATGTCAGTTTCTTCAGTTTCTCACCGCCTCGAGAAACGGTAATAAATGTGGGAGGTATTGGTGAATTATCAAATTATCACCACTTTTCAACGCTGAAATTAGATGTGATTTTGAGATATATTTTAATTCGTATTTTGTAGATCAAGGCAGCGCAGTATCCGTTGAGACCTGTATGTTTTATCCGAAAACGTTACTAAAGAAAACAAGAGAAAGAATATTTGACAACCCACATAACTTTACAAATGTAGAAAAATAATATTATCGTTATCTTTTTCGTGGGATAAAGGTGGAAAAAAATACATGTGACGCCGGAGAAATAAGTCATATCAACAAAAAATCATGATTTTTGCTCTTGAACGTAATAGGTCTCTTTTAAAAATGGTCAAAATGAATGAATACGAAGAGACGAAGGGAACTATCAAGGCTGAACTCATAAGGATTTTTTTTTCATGCTCTCTGAATTTAAAGCTCAACATAAAAACAGCTGGTGAATGCATAGGTTGTATATTATTGACTCCCACGTACTTGTTACATTTTTCCCTTCCTTATTATCCTCTTCCTCTTCCTCCTCCTTCCTCCTCCTAACTTAACCTCCCGATATGAGGGTAATTGTAGCTCATCTCAGGGAAACTGACCACCCTGCCGTGCCTAATCTCAAGCCACCCCTGGATAAGGTGTTAAACTGCTAAGTCCCCCGGGTCAGGGTTACGGTGAAGCCACTGAGCAGCAGCATTGGTGGATTGGAATGTAAGTAGAGGATCCCTTAACGGGACAATGCCTAGAGTTCTAAGATCTTAGTTAGCTGGACCATGCCCTAGTTATACTTGGGTCTGTGATATAGAGAAGTGTGGCAATCTCTACACTAACACAGCCTTACTGGGAGCCAGTTGTTGATGTGAGCCATCCGTTCCTTCCCTACTTATGGTGGCTTTTTCATGCCTATCCTTTAGAATGACGGATTATCAGTAGTTTTCCATCTTCCTCTAATATTTCAGTTTCTTGATCTCCCTGAAAGAGCGTCTGATAGTTTCTAGAATTAGTGGAGAACACCTGGTGACAGGTGCCACTGGTCAGGTCTTGCAAGAATCGCAGAGGTGTATCAGACGTGGCTGAAGGTGAGGTTGAGTGCTATTGGTTCCGTTTCCCCGTCTTGCCCACTTTGCGTTGAATGACTACCCCAGCACCATTCTGTGGGATAGAACTATGAAGACAATAGCTGCAAGTGCCGGATTGTGAATCTCACTCGAGACTGAGACTCGGGGCAAGCGACTGGTCTTTGTGGCATTTTTAAAAGGTTGTGGAAGCTATCTCCAAGTATTGGAGGCATCCAACACAGCAGTATCTTTTTCCATGGATATTTTTTTTGTTCAGTTAATTCATGGTCACACTGTACAGTAAATTAGATATTTTCCACGTATTAACCCTAAAATTGTTAGTACCAAGGTCGCACTCAAGCATTAATTAGCTATGCCTTCGACTTTCCGCATCTATAAATTTTGCAATGGTCGATTTTCGAGGTAATATTTTGACAGTGGTAATGATACCTGTCGGTTTTGTACCATGAATGCACATGTAAACAAGCTTGAAAAACAATCCAAGCAATATAACTTTTCATAAGCGACAATATTGTACCTCGTGAGAACCTCAACGCCTACTGTTCAGCTCCTTTCCTCTTCTCCCAATCCTCCATCATCCTCTTCCTTCTAGTCCTATCATGTAGCCTCCTCCTCACCCTTATTTAGCCTTTTTTTCCCGCCTCGACTCCGTCCTCCTTCTCCGTCTTAACTCCATCCTCATCCTCTTCTTCCTCTTCCTATTACTATATTTCATTCCTTCCACACTCCACCACTACTATCACCACCACCACCACCACCACCACCACCACCACCACCTCCTCCTCCTCCTCCTCACAAGCTCAAGATTTCCAATCGGTCAAGAAAGGTGCCGAATTGAGAATGAAGTCACTACCTTTCATAAATTTCTCGAATAGATTCCAGATCCTAATCTCATAATTCTTAACTTCTTTAATCTCTGGAAAAGTGGAATGCGTGATGATCTAATTGAAGTTTTTAAAATATTCAAAGGATTCGACAACATCAATGCCAACGATTACTTCACAATTGACCGGTCAAATGTACGAAAAACACGGAACAGTTTCAAAATGATTGGTTAAAGATTTTCGTCAAATAAAGCAAAATTTTCCTTTTTCCAATTACATTGTTATTGTTTGGAACTCCTTTCCCTCTTGTGTCATCGGTTGCCGAACAGTTCCACCCTTCAAGAATAGATTGGACAAGTATCTCGACATCAATCCGCAGCTATATACGATATTATCCGATGTCTAAACGTTAGTTTGTATAGAAACAGAATTCAGCCATTGTGTTGTGTGGGGGAGTTGACTAGCAGTGACTGGCGGAGGCAGTCGACTCTTTCCCCACACTTAGTTGTAGTGATAGTGACGTCTTACTCTCTTCCCCATCCTAATCAAAATTCCCATTCAATATTTCCATGTCGTATGACTTCTCCATATTCCCTGTCAGATTTTGGCTGGAGGAAATGGTAGGTGGGGAGTAGCCATCGCCTTTGGTATCCTTTTTCTCTAACATTAGTTCAGATAGAGTACTAAGCAAACAAAAAAGTAATAGGCATGCAGATGTTTGTTCTTCCTTTATATTCCTTTTTAGTCCTCCTCCTCCTCCTCCTTCTCTTCCTCCTTCTCCTTCTTCTCTTCGATAAGCCACGTTCAAGTTTTTCTCCATCTTGCTATAACTTTTTAAATATATGAATTACCTGAAGAGCATTTGAGTGATCAGAGATTAGGTAAAGTTAAGGATTTATGGGTTAAAGGGACATGGGTGAGGAGAGAAGCAGCGGGTAGGTAAGGAGAATAAAAAGTGAGAGAGAGAGAGAGAGAGAGAGAGAGAGAGAGAGAGAGAGAGAGAGAGAGAGAGAGAGAGAGAGAGAGAGAGAGAGAGAGAGAAAATATGCAGACAGACAGACAGACAGACAGACAGACAGACAGACACACACACACACACACACACACACACACACACACACACACCACGTAGTGTAGTGGTTAGCACGCTCGACTCACAATCGAGAGGGCCGGGTTCGAGTCCCGGTAAGCGGTGAGGCAAATGGGCAAGCTTCTTAATGTGTAGCCCCTGTTTACCTAGCAGTAAGTAGATACGGGATGTAACTCGAGGGGTTGTGGCCTCGCTTTCCCGGTGTGTGTTGTGTGTTCATGTGGTCTCAGTCCTACCCGAAGATCGGTCTATGAGTTCTGAGCTCGCTCCGTAATGGGGAAGACTGGCTGGATGACCAGCAGGAAACCGAGGTGAATTACACACACACACACACACACACACACACACACAGAGAGAGAGAGAGAGAGAGAGAGAGAGAGAGAGAGAGAGAGAGAGAGTATTGATTTGGGTGTACGGGATGTGGGGGTCTGACCTCAGAGGTTCGTAGACAAGACTTCCTGATGTACTGATGAACTTGCGTGTCTCCTCCCTTTCTATTTCCTTCCCTGTCTTCTCCTCTTTATTCTCACCTTCCATGATCCTTCTCTCCCTACTCTCCCACTTCTCTATTCCTCCCACCCTCTTTCTCTTCCTCCCGTCCTCCATGTCCTTTATTTTCTCTGTTTTCAACTGCATTTTTCAAGAAGGGAGTAGCGACCCAACATCTTCCCTCTCCTTTATGACATACCTTTTTCTTAACATTTATTTTCTTATTATGACTTTTCATACTCATGAAATAAGAGCATTGCTGCTACTATTGCTGATGATGATGATGATGATGTGTGTGTGTGTGTGTGTGTGTGTGTGTGTGTGTGTGTGTGTGTGTGTGTGTGTGTGTGTGTAATTCACCTCCTCGGTCGCCTGCTGGTCACCCAGCCAGTTTTCCCCATTACGGAGCGAGCTCAGAGCTCATAGACCGATCTTCGGGTAGGACTGAGACCACAACACACTCCACACACCGGGAAAGCGAGGCCACAACCCCTCGAGTAACATATTATACATATAAATGTCTTTTTCATAAACTTATTGGAATTATACAATGTAGTGTCTCTTCATCATTCATTCATACCAACTGAACGTACTCGCATATTTACGTTCTCTCTTCAGTGTCTTTCCATCTGATTTTCATTCTAACTTTACTCATAATTAAGTTCTCTTCCATACCGTCCCTACGGTTAGCTGCCTGCGCCACCTGTGTTCACGCTCTAGGTGACTTGCTGGCTGGCGAGCATCAAATCAGCTAAAAACAGGACTTGTTCACGCGGCGGCGAGCGTCACACAGGTGGGGAATATTAATGGCCCTAAAATCCTGGATGAAAAATCCTTTCATGTTAAGCTGTTCTTGCTTTGTCGCTGTTACTTGCTTTCAGGCAGTAATTAATGAAGGCCAGCCTGTCTGTCAGTGCATATATATGTGTGGTATATCTACATGTCTGCCTACCTGTTGGTCTGTTAATTTATATTTTTGACAGTACATTATTTTTATGACTCTATCTATCTATACATGTTTATCTACATATATGTTTGCATGCTTGCTACAGTTCCTTTGTTTGATCGTCTCAGCTCTCTCTCTCTCTCTCTCTCTCTCTCTCTCTCTCTCTCTCTCTCTCTCTCTCTCTCTCTCACACACACACACACACACATACACCCAGAATGAAGATCAGTTCTACATTCTACAATATAGCAAAATTCAACATGAAAAAACAATACACAGAAAAACAAAAATTCATCTCCCCACCATTAACCTTTGACCTTTGTGTAACTGTGAGTGGCAGTTGCATGGAAACATAAAGAGTAAAGTGGGAACAAAATTCACAACAATATTCTTTTTAACTAATGAAATTATTCGAGTAATATTCTTTAAGGATGCAAAAAGTCATATTAATATTGTCAAAATTCCTTCAAAGATAAAATATCATTCTTGAAAATTCTTGTGAGATGGAAGTGCTCACTAAAAGGTCATCAATTATACACAGATTCTCCCAAAATCTAATCTGCTAATGAATGTCTATTGCAGTCACCTTCTTTATTGATAAAAGGGACATGTATTGACTGGAGCACAAATGAGATTCGTTGTTGAAGAAAAAATGTTTAGAACCATTATCAACTTATTCATACATCTTTCCTTTTTTTTATTATTTGGCTAACAGTTTCACTTCGTTTTATGAAATCCACTATCTATACATGGTGTCGATGTCACACTTGTGCAAACTCGACATTATCCTATTTCGTAATTGTTTTCTATTCCTTTATATATCTTTTGTAGAAAAATTTTCGATTATATATGCCAGCACTACTTTACCAATGCTTCGAATCATCTCCTTAACTCCACCCATTCCTCCCCTCCCCCCAACTCTCTCTCTCTCTCTCTCTCTCTCTCTCTCTCTCTCTCTCTCTCTCTCTGCATTCCATTCACGTGGCATATCTAAACTATCAATTCAACGATGCTTGTAATATTTCGGACCGTAAAGTGAATGGCTGGTATCAATGAGCCATGGAAACTCATCTAAACTCCACCAAAACACTATAGCCTACCTTATAGTCCACCCGGCAGCTTGAGAACGACCAACTGCTTAATCTTTGATGCTGACTGTTTCTCCTCTGCCTCTACCTAACTTCATAATAGAACTTGCGGTCGAAGATTCCCAGAAAAAAGAAAAAGAAAAAAAAACCTCACACACGCCTTGGGAAACACTGTGAGAGAGAGACAGAAACTTTGTTGCTCGAGTAACTTATTTTTTCTATAGTTTTGTGAACGGTTTACGATGTTGTTATATTTTTTTTCTATATCTGTGTATGTTGTTGCCTCCCATCTCTCTCTCTCTCTCTCTCTCTCTCTCTCTCTCTCTCTCTCTCTCTCTCTCTCTCTCTCTCATTGCATTTTTATTGTTGGTGTAATCGTTGCCCGTTTGCGCTACCTAATCACTCTGATTTACCCCAAGCTAGATGCTTCACTGTGTTCTTTGTCTGCCTGGTCATTACTCCTGAATCAAGCACTAACGAAAATTGCTCTTAATAAACGTGATGATATAAGGCAACCACGTCAAAGATCATGGCGGGTCATAATGCACAGTCACAACGTCCACACACACACATTTACGTCTGCTCGTCAACAGTTATATATTAAACGACAATAATTACAGCTCCGGTGAAATAAAGAGACACTCAACTACTTGCTGCGGCAGTTACCTAAAATCCACATACGCTACAAAAATATCTACTGAAATGTAAATAACTGAGCAAGCCTCACCTCTTCTTTGTCTCCGAAAGCCAGCAACTCTCCCCAGGCTTCACCTTCTTGTTTCGAGCAGAATGTTAATATATTTGCGGTAAACTGCTCGTATATCAGAAGTCACACAACACAACGGCTTGTTATATAGGTGTGAACAGAGACGGCTCACAACTCACTCATGAACGATGCCGGGCGACGTAGGAAGCAGGGAAAAATGTCGTACTCGATGTGATACATAGGAAAATATACGTTTCATTACCCTATAAGACTATTACATTCTCCACCCGATCCATTTGCCCTGGCCAGCTCATTTTGTATGGTTGAATGAGGCAAAGCTATATGAAAGACAAATATGAAAAGCGTTCAGTTTTTTTTTTTTTTTTTTTTTTTTGTCATGAAATGGAAAACGTGCATTGTTGTGTATCAGGCATATCGCAGTTACAAAAAATATTATAATACGAGTAGTATTTACTTGCAATAAAATATTACACTGTGTGTGACAGGGATTTGCAGTAGTAAAAAAAATAATGTAAAAATGGTGTAACTCCGGCCGTGAACACCAGGCGAAGATTAGTGTTCAGTACTCTTACGCAAATATATGAGAAATAAACTGTTTGATTGTAATATAATAGACAATCAGAGAAAATAAATTCCTCACAGTAGGATGAGCGTAAAAGTACTGGTTAGGAGGCGAATCAGCTAAAGAGTAGTAAAATGTTAAGTTAGATATTTCTGTGTCTGTTCTTATGTCCACGTAGACATAAGAATGGGATGTGATGGAATATATTGTTCACGCTGGTGTGGTCATGTAAGATATTGTAAGAGCAACTTTCTATTATTGGTAATTATTGACTTTTCTTATCTATTACAACATATACTGCTAACGCAAAATAGATTCGTTCCCCTTTCACAGAAAAAAATGATAAATTAGATACAACTATATACCTTTATATAACAGGATAGACTATTGCAGCGCCTAATTGCATGCCATTATGAGTAGTTTAAATCTTAAGAATGATAAAAGAAACATTATAGTAATAATGAATTATCTCAAATTTTCGCTGTAACATTTATGAACTTTCGGCTTATTTGTTGATAAAAGATCATCTTATTAACCTAAGATTCTGCCTGTCATCTTTATGTTACGGTATTAATCATTTGACCATCTATGAGTACAGCAATGAATATCACTTTCCAATGCACGGCATAAAGTAACAGTGATCGATTCGTCCATACATTTTGGAGCCAAGAAATGTTTAACAGATTTAAGTGTCATGTTGATATGATACTTGTATCTTTCACCGTCTTTCATAATATATAACATGGGACACTATCTGTCTACTTACCTGTCCATGTATCTTTTTATGTCTATATTTCTTTCATACTACTTGTCTATTTGTCATCTGTGTACTTATTTGCTAGTGTGTTTGCAAATAGATCTGTGTTTATTCATTTATCTTTTCATCCCCCATTCATAGCAGAGAGAGAGAGAGAGAGAGGTACCACTCTCCAACACAGCTTCGTTGAGAGGAGGCAGTGAACGTGATCGATGCCATCAACCGCCAACATGGTTACATCATGGCCTGGGACAGACAGTTGTAAGTCAAGTTTGCTGTAGAAAGAACTCAGGCCTATGTAATCTCACGTCCACGGGAGGACGCCAGGCTGAAAGAAAGCTAGCTGAACCTTGAAAAAGACACCCTTGCCATCAAGGACTGGATCAACATCTTTGGGAGGGAGATAGATTTCACACTCACTTCGAAAGCCAAAGCATAGCATAGCAAGCAAGGCCTCCTCCCTAAGGGTGACACTCCTGCGTCGAGTGAAGCATATACTTGAGTAACTCAACGCCAACTTCACCAAGGGTCTCATGACGCTGGAAAAGGCGCAGGTGAGGCCTTTCATGGAGTACTATCATGGAGTACTATCCTCAAGAGCGGTACGATCAATGTTCTCAAATTCCAACAAACCTTGTCTTATGGGACCTGCATGAGTCCGGCTGTCGGCCGTAATCTTCTCCCATATATCATGTTTCTTTTGTTTGGATACACTGTCTAACTATTCCCAAAAGTAGTAATATGATGTCAAAACATTTCAAATCTAAGAAAATTATGTCAAAACCTATTTCATTCTATACATTTAAGGTTGACAAATTGTGATAACTATTGTACGGTCAGACACACTGTGCAGAGTATGGTCCCAGGATGTCACCCTGCAGATGAAGTGCACCTCCCACTCCTGGCTTCGGACAGTGACAGTATGGGCGGATGAGGAAGGAGATGAAATGCCTGACAGTGACAGTCCCAGAAAGAGTCGAGTGTAAAACAAGTGTGCCTGGCTGTGACAATGCAAGTAGTGGAGGAAGTGATCTGGATAGTGCGAGTGCCTGACAGTGACGGTACCGAATAGTGACGGAGGTGTGTGTGTTTGCCAATTACAGTACTGGCCCCATCGACCACAAAACCTTTCTTGGAGCAGCTTTAAAACTGATGACTCTGGACAGTGCTTGTTCTTAGCCTAAGACCACAGCTCCCACTGAAACTATGTAACACACTATCATTCAACACATTATGTTTTAATGAGAGAGAGAGAGAGAGAGAGAGAGAGAGAGAGAGAGAGAGAGAGAGAGAGAGAGAGAGAGAGAGAGAGAGAGAGAGAGAGAGAGAGAGAGAGAGAGAGTTTTCCTATATCTTATAATTTTAGCAAGAGGCCAAATTCATTATACATATTTAAAATGTCACGTTTTTATGTATTTGAATAACGACAAAAAGAAAGATAATACAATTAAGATTTTTCACGTATTGTATGAGGTAAGCTTATAATATAAATGATTTGATGAATACACACCTGAAACTACTTCATCGTAGTTGTTCATATATATATATATATATATATATATATATATATATATATATATATATATATATATATATATATATATATATATATATATATATATATATATATATATATATATATATATATATATATATATATATAATATATATATATCATATATATATATATATATATATATATATATATATATATATATATATATATATATATATATATATATATATATATATATATATATATATATATATATATATATATATATATATATATATATATATATATATATATATATATATATATATATATATATATATATATATATATATATATATATATATATATATATATATATATATATATATATATATATATATATATATATATATATATATATATATATATATATATATATATATATATATATATATATATATATATATATATATATATATATATATATATATATATATATATATATATATATATATATATATATATATATGTGTGTGTGTGTGTGTGTGTGTGTGTGTGTGTGTGTGTGTGTGTGTGTGTGTGTGTGTGTGTGTGTGTGTATTTTATCTATAAGGTGAAACCTTGTTGACATTAGTTGTAGCTAAAGAGTAGCAGAAGACCTCGAAGGCTTCTCTCTAGGCTCAAAATAGAGGTAAGAAATATTAGATAATAACTGTTGTAGAAAAAAACAACAACCAGTCGAGACGTCTCTTCAAGCCGTTCAGTAAATATCACCTGCCTTCACCCACTCTGGTCTCCCACTGAATATAAGGAACATATCATTATCCACTTATTTTTTAATTGAAAATAAAGAACACATATTCCAGTAATTTGAAATGAAGATGTAATATTTTTCATCTATTCACTGTACGTCAATGGAGAATTTATGCATTCAGAATAGAAACTCATTACTATCTCTCTGTTTAAGATGAAAAGAATACAAATTCCCAGTACTCTAAAGACAAAATGTAATATTACGGTGTACAACATACTGTGATGCTCATCGTCTCAGCATCACAAGAAAGAACAATACCAGGATGTGGATAACACCAATCAATACGACGTAAAGAACAAAGATTCAGGTTTCAAGGTAATATGATACTTGGCTGTGTTTCCCCTGCTTCACTTTGACGCACTTAAGGAAAGATTTGTGTTCCTTAATTTAGTTCCACTTTGCTTTGTCATTCACAAAGTCCATGTCGCTTGAAAGGAAATGTGAGAATGGGTTCAGTTGACTTTCACGTTCGAAACGCATTAATTAAACATACTCTCTCCTCTTTCCCTTTTTCTCACTCTTGCTCGTAATATCATCTCTCTCCTCCCCCTGCCAGCAACTCTCTTGATAAACTCCCCTCGTATTTTTCTTCATATCGAACGGACATTTTAACTAGCGACATCATATCTCTCATCATCATCCAGTCCAGCGTTGTCCTTCCATCCCATCTCACCCTCCCTTCCTCTCCTCGCTCCTTAACTTTGTCGTCCCTTCACCCTTACCGGCCCTCCAGCTGCCAACAAACCTTTAAAAAAGTTTTAAGAACCAACAAAAATCTCTACCACTCATGCTGCAAAGCTGTGGAACACTAATATTCATTGTTTTTAGTTTTGCTAAGATAAGAGAGAGAGAGAGAGAGAGAGAGAGAGAGAGAGAGAGAGAGAGAGAGAGAGAGAGAGAAAGGGTAATCTGTAGGACAACTCAGAAAATAACCTGGATTCTTACAAAGTGACAACAAGACGGCAAGATGATGTTGCGATTAACCGGTCAACATGAATTCCCTCTTAATCTTCCTGGCAAAGACCCTACTCGAGTCCCTCACCACAAGGGATTTCCGTGACGAGGGAGAATACCGCCAGCATGATGTACAGAACATTAGCAATTTAATCATTTTTACCTACAGGTGTACTTCAGAGCATTAGCGATTGCTTTACCGTCGTTGTTACTGTTTATGAGGAATTGCATTACTCACCGTATTAAATCATTTAATTGTAAATATTACGTACCTAGTATTAGGTGTTGGATTAAGATCATCCCTTTTATAAGGAAAAGAGTTTTCAGGCGAACAGTAAAGTACAAATTGATATCTATTAAATAAAAAAAGGATAAAGACTAATATGGTAGGAAGAAATCATATCAACAGGGTAACAAAAATGCAACAATCATAACACTAAATATAAAAACAAATAAAAAAATAAAGTAAGTGAACGATGACTTGAAGACACCTATCAATTTTACCCATCAAACTTGACAGACATTAATTCTGAAAGTTGGCGAGAAAATTATTAATCTGGTGCTGAATCCTTTCTGAGATGCCCCTCCGTTAGCTACACTGCTCTCTCTCTCTCTCTCTCTCTCTCTCTCTCTCTCTCTCTCTCTCTCTCTCTCTCTCTCTCTCTCTCTCTCTCTCTCTCGGGTTACTTGGTTCGAGTGTGCACTAAAACTTATTATCACCCGTGAATTTCCTGGTAAATCGGAACACTGGCCTCCGGAGAATGGGACGAAGAAAGGAGGACGAGAAGGAGATGGAGGATGGAAAGAAATATCAGAAGAAGGTAGCGGAAGAAAAAGAATGGAATGAGAAAGATGATAAGAAGCGCTATGAAAGGTAAAGCGAGGATGAGGAGGAAGATAACGAGTAAAAGACATAGGAGGAGGAGATGGTGGTGGTAGTGAAACAAAGAAAATGAAAAAAAAAGAAGAGGGAGGAAGAAAAAGAGGAAGAAGGTGGTGGTGGTAAACGTGACGCGTAGATAAAGAAGACGAGGACGAGGTCGAAGAGTACACGGATAAAAGAAACGTAATGAAGAAAAGAAATGTACTGTGTCTGACATGAAGGACCGTGCCATCTTCCTTTACCTTTCCTGCTTCCTCTCTACCATCAACATTCGAAGGAAAATATATGAAGTTCACTGCTCCATTCCATACCGAAAGCAGGTAAACATCACTTACGGTCATCTGCTGTATGAATTTATGGAGGAGTTAAAGATGGAACCTCTTGCCTACTAAGAATTTCAGAGTCAGTATTATTTTTCTGTAACATCTCAGTAAAGGATGTAACTTTAGCAGTACTTTTTGAGATCACGACCTAGTTTGTAAAATTGTCCTTTATTGCCTAATTCGGATGATTAAGGCATTAATATGACTAAGTTTATGATAAATGCTCTCTCTCTCTCTCTCTCTCTCTCTCTCTCTCTCTCTCTCTCTCTCTCTCTCTCTCTCTCTCTCTCTCTCTCTCTCTCTCTCTCTCTCTCTCTCTCTCTCTCTCACACACACACACACACACACACACACACACACACACACACACACACACACACACACACACACACACACACACACACACACACACACACACACACACACACACACACACACACACCTACCTACAAACCATTCCTCTTTTCATTTTTGTTTGTTCCACAGGCGCAGCTTTCATCTCACTGACTCAGTTCCAGAACTTTCCTCTCCTTTTCCTCCGCAAGTCATTCCTCTATTCATGACCCTGGCACATACCGGAATCACCATTCTCTTCTTTCTCTTCGCCTGTTTCTCCTCCTCTCAACGCTAAAAGCCCCTACAACTGACTGCATATTGGAGTTCACTACAAAAGAAAGTAAAGGGCAAATCATATTCTTGGTGACCCTCCTCCCGTCCCTCGCAAGGTTGAGTATTCTCTTAGCCCAAAATTGCCATTTTTCCACTTTGTTTAACTTGATCCTCCTCTTGTTTAAGGTCTCTATCCCTTTTTTTTCTACATCCTCTTTGGTTATGTCTGTTTGCTTGTCTGTCCTACCTCTCTCTCTCTCTCTCTCTCTCTCTCTCTCTCTCTCTCTCTCTCTCTCTCTCTCCATTGTAGAGCTGAATCAATCTTTTGGCGACCAGCGTTGATTTTCTCCACCTTTCCCGCGGATTCCTATTTATATATATATATATATATATATATATATATATATATATATATATATATATATATATATATATATATATATATACTACACAAAAAAGAGGAACAACTAAACACACACACAAACAAACACAAAAAATGTTCTTGGACTCACCTTCTGCTGCTATATTTCCTTAACCTTGATCTCATTCAAGGAGGTTTCCAGATACTTATCCTAATAGTTTTTTTTTTATCGCTATTTTCGACTCTCCTTGGGATTCGGTACCTCAGTGAACCTTTTGTCTTATTGCAGCTTTGTTGTCCATGGCCGGTTCTCCTCCTACATAAAACAATGAAACACACAAACACACACACACAAAAACACACACACACACACACACACACACACACACACACACACACACACACACACTTCTTTCTGTTATTGCGAACCTTAAACAAATTGTAGTGTTTTTTTTTCTCTCTCTCTACACATACAAAGTAACCTCGTAAACTGCATCTCATTTCACATACATATATATTCACACAGGTTTACATATGACTGCACATATTTTGCAAGGAAGAAAACCTGAAAATGTTTCCCAAGCATCGAGGCAGGGACATGGGGAGGGGAGATGGCCAGAACTTCACCTCTGGAGTCCATGCACGTATGGACCACAAATATTCCTTGTAAGGGTTCAATGCAGAGACGCACTTGCTATTCAGATGTTTGTATGAGGTGTAGACATAGATGATCAATAGTAGTAGTGGTTGTGAAAGTAGTAGTAGTAGTAGTAGTAGTAGTAGTAGTAGTAGTAGTAGTAGTAGTAGTAGTAGTAGTAAAGTAGTAACAGTAGTAGTAGTAGTAGTAGTAGTAGTAGTAGTAGTAGTAGCAGTAGTAGCAGTAGTAGTAGTAGTAGTAGTAGTAGTAGTAGTAGTAGTAGTAGTAGTAGTAGTAGTAGTAGTAGTAGTAGTAGTAGTAGTAGTAGCAGTAGTTTTAGTATAAGTAGTAGTAGTAGTGGTAGAAGTTGTAGTAGTTGGTGGTGATGGTGGGAGTGGTAGTAATGGTGGCAATTTTGCTGTAATTGTTATTGTTGTTATCTTTGCCAGACGAGGATAAAATAATTATTTTCCTCTGGTAGTTTGTGTGTGTATTTCACTGTTTGATCTGCTGCAGTCTCTGACGAGACAGCCAGACGTTACCCTACGGAACGAGCTCAGAGCTCATTATTTCCGATCTTCGGATAGGCCTGAGACCAGGCACACACCACACACCGGGACAACAAGGTCATAACTCCTCGATTTACATCCCGTACCTACTCACTGCTAGGTGAACAGGGGCTACACGTGAAAGGAGACACCCAAATATCTCCACCCGGCCGGGGAATCGAACCCCGGTCCTCTGGCTTGTAAAGCCAGCGCTCTAACCACTGAGCTACCGGGCGTGTGTGTGTGTGTGTGTGTGTGTGTGTGTGTGTGTGTGTGTGTGTGTGTGATATCCAGCAATTTCTCCTGTTTCTTCAGTACTTCATAATGTTGGTAATGGCAAGGAAAAGAAAAACAAACAGACCCAATGTTGATAATAGAAGGAGAGCAAAAAAGATCAACGCAATAAGATGAGGGAGAGAACGGAATGAATAAGAATATAAGAATGAAATAAAGATTGGAGTGGAATGGAGGAAGACAACAAAGGGAGAAATTCGGAAAAAGATTACGGGAATAAACATTTTCCAAGCGCAGATAAAACAGGAAGTTCATCCTTTGTGCCTTTGGTGCATGAAGGTCACAGAAAGATTGCTTCTCGTGGATCCCTGACAAATAACCTCGGGGGGACGATGAAATACATAGACGTGGCTATAGCACGGTCCCTGAGTTTCCCTGTGAGCGTGGTTCAGGGTGTTTGTCTGTGGTGGGATAGGCATGTGTCAAAATATGAACCATAGATAGATATTCTGGTCATATGACTGGATTATTTTTATATCCACTCATCTATCTTATCATTCGGCTTTATTCATTTATTTTTGGAGAATTGCTTCTACGAAATGTTAAGTCATAGATTTGTTTTTTGTCTTTCTCTTTTGCTGAACAGCCATGGCTACTTTGAATATATATATATATATATATATATATATATATATATATATATATATATATATATATATATATATATATATATATATATATATATATATATATATATATATATATATATATATATATATATATATATATATATATATATATACAGGGTGTTTCACGAGTTGTGCCCAACGAGTATAGATAGTATTTATACTCGTTGGTCGTGCCTGTGAGCGAAGTTTATTCCTCCACGCTACATACTGTAGGACGACACTGACGTTTGCGTTGAGTTGCCATGTAGTCTTTTGGGAGGCTGTTGGGTGAATAAAGTGCTGACATGGTCCACGATTATTTGCCATGATTGTACTGTATTCTAAATGCTAATGAAATTATTGAAACATTTTAGATGCAGCCTTTCTAAAGATTTCAAGTCCCAAAGTGTATACTATCAATTAATGTTTCTCTAGAGACAGAGATATCGCCGCACGGGTTGTGTCCCGCCTGAGAGAACGGTCCCCGCAATACATACCCGGCCGCTCGCCACACTTAATTTTCATTTACCATTTTTGATCAAACAAAGCAAAAACTACTATATGTGTATAAAGTATTCTTTACGCAGCATCACCCAAACTATCATATCCCTAAGTAAGTACCACAACTTGTGAAACACCCTGTATATGCATGCACGTACATCTGTTGTTACAAGTACGCCAAAATTACAAGCTGCAGCGGAGTTGCTCGAGATAGCCCATCAGACCAACGCTGCGACTCCTTAAACTTCAGTGATCATTGTGCCTTGATGTTTTATAGCCAACTCATTTACTCTGGTTCATTTACTCTGGCCCCTTCTGAGCTTAATACAAGATTAACAAAGTTATAATTTCAGTATAAGGGTGCTGATTAGAGTTACCACGACGCCAAACAGTGAGAAAACACTGTTGTGCATGATGACAGGAAAGTTACTGAGATGTCCAAATAACTAGTATATCACTTTATGAAAGGAAAACAAAATCATGAACAACGTTGTAACTAACAAGTGGACAACAATCCAACTGATTATAATTAAAAGTATCGAAAGTGAAAATAATACACCTACTACACACGACAAATTAGTTATCGCCTGTTCAAAGCGAAACTAGGATCATTCGAAATTAGTTGTAGTGCGTAGCTAAAATTAATAAGGGTGGTCCTTCAGAAAAGAAAAAAAGAAAAAAATAGCCATTGTTTTAATATTACGTACAAGGAAACAAACATATAGAAATAAATTATGTAAATAAACATGATAACTTCCCAAACAGAACAAAATCAAACACTTCGATTGACTATTAAAACAATAAATTGCTACAGTTTAAGCTTGATCCCTTCACTGAAAAAGAAAAACCGTTTTTCTTTTCTTTTTTATTTCAATGAAAAAGAATATTAAATTAAAAGAACACACCCCTAAAAAAAAATGTTTTGATAGAATATCTGCAGGATAATCGAATTTTACATGTTATGCATTTAAGATTATGGCACAACATTTTAAGCACAATACACGCGGTGCCCTTCCCCAAAAAAACAATGCTACCTTCCACCAGCAGGACAGGCTTGGCACCACCTGCGTGAACAACAGTGCTTTCTCTCCCTGGAGGAGTTTCCTATCCTGGATATGTGTGTGTGCGCACAACACCCGAACACGTTCCTGGACCTAGGAAAGACAAAGTTCTATACATTTTTTGTTCATCCCAAAATACAGGATGGCTGCTGAAGTTAACTTTAAAGATTATATATAATGTACAAATATAAATAAAGAATCAATGAAAAAAGGACCAATTATACAGAATATCATTGGTAATATTGAGTTGGAATAGGGGATGGTGCAGTCCTGCAGTGCTTATACACGAGCCGCCAATGTTCACAACAGCAAAGGAACTCAAAGTTAAATCACCATACAGTTTCACAGTGCGTTTATGATAAACTACTAGTATCTTAATTCTCTGCCTCCCCCATCCCCCTCAGCGTTCCCTCTGCCAAACGTAAGGCTATAACAATACACATAATAATACTTGTGAGTCAGACAGACTCAGTACGACATTAGTTTACCGAAACTACAATATCGTGCAGCATACTCGTAACTTCTCACACATTTAATTAATTTCTAGAACCCTAAACACTTCAAAAGTAACTGTACAACATCTCACACTGCGGTGATGCTTCCTCAACAGCTGTCACAATGTATGTCTATCATTCCTTTACAATATGTGAGTGTCTATCATTGTATCTACACACACACACACACACACACACACACACACACACACACACACACACACACACACACACACAAGGCTTGTTAACTATTGGAAGTGCGGTGATTAAGATGACAGGAATAATGTCCTCATCTGTCACATGCAGCGGTGGTGGGCATGATGGATCCCTGAACACTGGCACGAACAGTAATAGCAACTCATATACGACAAGAAAAGTGATATTTTTGGGTTTCCTCATTTCTGTCGTATGAATCAAACATGACCTGGGAAACAAGCATGACGGCATGATATTGGGCGGAAGGTTGCGGTGTAAGGAAGCCAACGCAAACTAATGACTAGAGTTTCCTTGGGTAATTGCGTGTGGGTGTGGCAGCGGGTCAGTGTTCTTTAACACTTACACATCCTGCTTTGTCCAGTTGAAGAACATAGATTTATCGCACTACGTACTGCTGTTCTATCAATGAATCTTCGTTCCCATAACTTAAAGGGCAATAACATATATCGTGCCAGTAGATTAATGGCTCTTATCGCAAAGGAATAGACAGCAATGGATAACACAGTATTCTCCCACTTTATCCTCAGTGTGTGTGTGTGTGTGTGTGTGTGTGTGTGTGTGTGTGTGTGTGTGTGTGTGTGTGTGTGTGTGTGTGTGTGTGTGTGTGTCTTTTGCATTAATAACAATTTAAAAAGTTTGAGGTATTTATAATTGTTACCTAGGCCAAAATGTAATGTGTCCGTAACACACACACACACACACACACACACACACACACACACACACACACACACACACACACTCTGTGTTCTACAGAAGTGACGTTGCATTTATAAATTTGAATTTTTCTATATTATGCAGATATGGTCAGCAACGTAGATTTCATTGTTGATTGTTGTTGTTGTTGTTGTTTGTGTTGTCATTGTTTATGTTGTGTGTGTTTTTTTTCATTATTAATATTTTCTTGCATGAGTGGATTTGCTTTATAAATATTAATAATAATTCAACATTGTTTAATGGCCCTAATACAGCAATTATATCGTTATAAATATAGTGAACGCAAGAATTACATAATATACTTTCATTGTGTTTGTGTAGATAAACCATTACGATGGTGCCATTTTCTGGTACGGGAGAAAAGTTTTACATTTGTTTTCTTTACTTAAATATTGAAAGACCACGTGTCCGTAATTTCTTATCGTTCATTAAGTATTCGGAACGTAATGGACCAATACTACAGCAGTAATGGCTAATCATGACCACATAAATATTCAGTCATCCAAATATTTTCTTGTAACAACAAAGTTTGTTTCGTGGGAAATGAGGTGGTTTTAAATCTTATCACAGTGAAGAAATATTAACTATTAGCAAGTGCGAAAGGCTTCATAACTTCAAGCACAGCAAAGATGCATTAGAGAGAAGAGTGAGTCGTGTTTCTCTTTACTTAAAAACTACGTTCAGGGTTTACCAGATTTATTATTTTCACATTGTAATACATTGCCAGTCTTTAAATATTAGCGTGGCGCAAATCTATAGCAATGAAGAAACCAAATCATTGGTTCGCAGGTATGAGTGACAACACATGCATCTGTAGACATGCTGGTTATGATGCTATTTCGGGGAGATGGTGGAAGTTGCTTTGAATTAGCGTTTGCGATGACCACAGACAGGTGCATCGTACAGAAATAGGTAAATTTTCTATGTGCACTTCTTTTATGTGGAAGCCAAGATTTTTTTTTCTTATATAT
>NC_059270.1:9586215-9613715 GCF_017591435.1 Portunus trituberculatus
GTGAACGGGATTCTCTTTCCTCACCTGCCTACTTCCTTCTAAATAATAAATATCAACATATAAGAGAAAAAGCAACGAACACTCCTTTCTTTTTTTCATTGTTCAGCTTCTCCTACTACTTCCTTTATTTTTATTTCTCCTCTTTCACGCCTTTTACTCTATTTTTCCTTCTCTCTTTTCATTTCATTTACCTTTCTTACGTATTTTTTCCTGTCTTTTCTCTTTAAATTCCCGTTTCCCCTCTCTTCCCTCTTGCGTTTCCTCTTTATCCTTTTCTTATAACGTCGCTGTTTCCTTCCCCTCTTCTCTTCTCTCTTTTCCAACATGTATATACAGTATGTTATCACCACGTCTGTTCTGTCTCGTTTTCCTTTCACTTTTCCCTTTATCTGTGTTTTTTTTTTCTTTCCCTCTACTATTTTTCTCCCTCCCATTGCATGTGTGGCGTTAGCACCATTCCCACTAACATCTGCATCGCAAACAGATTTCCAGAACTTTAACCTCCCTCACAAGCATCCTTCAAAGCCACCACAAACGATCCACCTTCACTATGCACCTCCATGACACCCGCACGTAATGGCACCACTTGTAGAAATAGTTTTAATCCCTTTACTTCCCGTTGACTTCAAGTGGTTCTTACACACTTGTTGCAAAACCATTGTTTTCTTTTTTTTTATTATTCAATTTGACATTGTTTCGATCATTATTACTTCTACTGTACGTTTATTATGTGATTTATTTGATTAGCTATAATATTTATGGAACATTGGACTCTCTATGCACATGTGAGTATTCTGTTAATTATGAAATAAACGAAAATATAAGATATTAATTTTGCATATATGTTTTATATCAGTTGGAAAAAAAAAAGAACTGCAGCCGTATTCTCAAAGTACTTTCCTCCGTTATCTTTCAAATATTTTTGGAAGTGGAGAAGAAAACTTTGTAAATATGTCACTATTTCCAGAAATGTGGCGCTAATTAATGTTTACTGTTTGGGAACTAGATGGAGATATGAGCGGAAGTGTGGTAGGAATTTTTATTGAGATAGTTTGGACGGTCAGCTTACAAAGATAAGTGGAGAAAGTTGAGAGACGCTTTTCTCCTGTTGTAAAATCATAGAGGCTGATAATGACCAAGGTGATGGTGGTAGTAAAGATAACTGTTAGAGAGTGTAATACAGCATATTGTTAGCAGAATATCAAGGGTGGTGTCTGGTGTTAATTGTATGGCAGGTCAGACAAGATAGAAAATTCAAGACACCTTCCTAATTTTGGATAATATACGATTTTTTTTTTATAGGAACTGACAATTATATGAATTTTTTTTCAAACACTCTTATATAGTAAAGAAAAGCGCTGTATGATCGGGAAAGATGTCAGGGAGGCCATAATGATCGGGAAAGATGTCAAGAGTAGAACAAGCATAGGAAATATTCGTATATCCTTGAATTGCTGGTAGGTAATCTGTGTTAATTAAGACTTCCTACTAATGTGGCTGGGAAAACAGATACGGAGGACAGACAGCTGTTGAGAGAGAGTGGAAGTGGTGTATCAGGTAGAAGGTCAAAGTGTAAGAGAAAATAGGAAGACGTGCACGTATTCTAATGGTTAGTAGGTGGACTGTGTTATAGGTGCATGCTGTTGTGGCTGAAGGAATAGAGAGCAGCTAGGGAGAGGGAAAGTGGTAATGGTGTATTACAGGAAGAGTCAAGGTGGGGTATATATTTTAAGCCACCCAGGTGAGACACTTCTCCAGTTTCCTTTTTAAATTACTCATGTTGAATAAGTAATTGAATGGATGCAGTAATGAATTCCTTGCGATTATTTTTAATGAGTTTGCTTTTCTTTCTTATTTATGACGCAAGTGTAGATTCAGAGTGTCTATATTTAGTATTAAATTCCGACAATATTTTTTTCTACGCACGATATTACATGCGTTCGTTTTACACGAACAGTCAATACATTTATTCTGCAGTATTCTTGCTGAGAGATGTTAACTGATTGATGGGTTATATATATATATATATATATATATATATATATATATATATATATATATATATATATATATATATATATATATATATATATATATATATATATATATATATATATATATATGTTCGTATTCTTGAAGAAGTGCATAAATATTTTTCTTTCTCTTTTTAATGTTTAAAGGACACTGGTCAATCGCAACAAAAACTCCAGTTGAAAAATATCCACTGGTTTGCCACTTCCCGTGAAGAGTCGAAAGCGTTAGTCAAAAACAGAGGATAAGTGTCGTGAAACCTCCCTGTTAAAAGAGTTCACGTCAAAGGCGGGTGGAAATATAGAAGTAGGCAGGGAATTGCAGAGTTTACCAGAGAAAGAGATGAAAAAATACTGGTAAATTCTTGCATTAGGAAGGTGGACAGAAAAATTATGAGATAGAAGAATGTCTTGTACAGCAAGCCCACAAGAGCATGGGATGCATGCAATTAGCAAGGGTAATGAGAAAATCTGGGGGAGACAACTCAATACACCTAACTTCGTAGAAATTATTTTAGCAAGAGATGAGATGTAAAGTTTCCGATTTAGATTATAAATCAAAGACAGACCGATGATATTCATTGTAGAAGACAGGAACAGTTGAGCATCAATAAAAAAGAGGGGATAAATGTCCAGAAGGTTATATTGAGTTTATGACATAGATGGAGGAATTGAGATATAAGGCATTGAACAATACTAAGGGCGCGTCTGCACTGGGAGCGAGAAAGCGGGGGAGAGCGAGAGAGAGAAACTTTGATACATGGCAAGCAATGGAGGTGGCCAGAGGATGGCTGCCCCGCGGGTTGAAACACGAGAAAGCGAGAAGAGTTAACAGTTTACTTTTCTCGTGCGAGTTCGTAGGGTCGGAATCAGCGACGTCGCCGAGATATTTCTATATTATCTGTTGTATCTCACCTCAGAAACTAGATATGACATTTTGATTGATACCGTTAGAGTCAGAATTAATTGCACAAATCAGATATGTTAGCAGAATTTTGTTAGGAATAAAGATAAAGAAATTATAACGAGTTGAAGTTAAAACACCGCTTTGAAATCTATAACACATTTTACTTATACCCCCAGTATTCAGCGGTTATGATATGAATGCTAGAATAAAATCTTTCATCTTCTAAAGAAAAGTCTCCTTAACACGATGGTGTAAGCAGATTTTTTTTCAAATTCTGCTACGTAAACGAACCACGAGACTCTGCAACAAAATTTGCACCTCTATTCTCGAATGCGAATTTTCATAGTGCCGTATGAGGATGACGTGCTGAGGTTTGGCTTTATTCCCTTTATGGCAACACAATTGTTGCCTTTGTTATGTCTCTCACATGATTATTTTACAAAGCAGTTACCATTATATTTTACCATGATACTATAATATCAGTTTTCTTTCTTATCATCTATTGACTTAACACACTCATCGATCATCTAGTTCCACGAGCATTATTTATGCAGGGCTTTTCTTGAAAGATGACCTTGAACTCACTGCCCAGTACCCAGTGCCTGGTAAATCAGCTGATTTGAAGGCGGGGCAGGACAGGGAAGGGAGTGGGTTTACTATAGCAACCCCCGCCTCATATCCTAGCCACAGAAAGGAAAGTTGAAACTGATGCAGACAGTAGAAATAGATGAGATAACAATAATTAATTGCAATAGCAACTATGATGATAATCGTCATCATCATAACTGATAAGAAAAGCTATAACAATATTCATAGAATAATGAAAACAAAGTGAACGACAACACCGCTGGTGCCACCTTCCCGCAGCTGACAGAGGGATGTGATTGCTGCAATTAGATTATCCGTTGTTATTTACGTTGGCAGTCGATAACTGGTGCGGTCCATTGGCCAGAAAATTAATGAACTCTATAATGAACAATACGTGAATGTAGATTTTCTGGCTATTAAGGTTGTGTAGCATTCTTTTTTTACCTTCTTATTTTTATCCAAAATGTTGTTGTTGGGAGGGAGGGTGTCAATACTGACATGACACACTTCTCATCCCTTCCCGTCCACGGAGACAAGGTGATTGGCCAACCTCATTCCAGTAAGGATAAACAATTTGTCTTTCCTTTTCTGTTACTGAATCTTCGGTAAAACGTTTCATAAACATTATTGCAACCAGACATATAATTTTAGGAAAATTAATCCGCAGAAATATAACGATTTCCATGCTAAACAACGTTCTCCGCTTAATGTTAAAGCATATTGCATTATTTTTCTCTGTTTCGGGGCTTCGCGGATTCTGATAAAACAAAAAGGGAAGAGAGAGAGAGAGAGAGAGAGAGAGAGAGAGAGAGAGAGAGAGAGAGAGAGAGAGAGAGAGAGAGAGAGAGAGAGAGACTGTTATCAACGCAGCATTGCAAAGTTTAGCAATTCATCCATCCTTTCATAGTTGTACAAGACGGTACTGGTGCGGGACTGTATGAAGGGAGATGTTTGCCCACTGTATCTCCATTACTAAATAATATATTGCCATTTGCAGAAAAAATGAGGAACAGGATAACAGACTTACACTGTTGTATCATATTATAATAGCTGGTATGATGCCAGTCGTCGGCTTTATTGTTTAATCACACTTCGATCGTCCCTATCTGTGTGAAGTGAATTCGTCAGTTCTACAAAATTAACAGACATGGTAATGAATTCACGGTTGCCTTTAAGTAGAGAACGTCAGGTTATGTAAGCAGGGTTTTAGTGTTCCTTCCATACAGGAACTGCCAGCAGTAGGCCAAACGGCTTCCTGCATCTTCCCTTATTTTCCTATATTTCTTATGTTTTTTTTTTTTTATATAGATGTGTTAATGTGAGTAATGAAACGCCCTCGCATTTTATTAAACAGAACAACCGAGAACTCAAAAATTTTCCTCTGAAAACACGAACCATCGAACTTACAAAATTTGCAGTAATTTTTATTGTTTTCGTATACGAATGGTGAAAATGAATTATGATGTAATTAAGAGAGACAATTTTTGTGCGTGTGTGCCAGAGATCTAAAGTGACAACAAAAATGAAACACCGATCCTTTTCGCAATGATATGGATGACATCTGGTTTAGGAGAGCAGAAGGTGAAGTTGGTAGAAGAGTAGATACTAAGTGGTAAGAAGAATTCCATAGTAAGAAAGAAATTATAAGAGTGAGATGGGTTATGACACGCACACACACACACACACACACACACACACACACACACACACACACAAACAAACATAGAAAGGAATATTGCACCTATATATTCCATGAAACACAAACACACCGAACACTAAAGAAAATAGAAAAAAAAGCGCCATTAAAGGAAAAAGGTGTTTCTTCGTTTCGACATTTGTTTTTCGAGAACTGGATGGAACTCCAAGAAAAGTCATTAAAAGGCGTTCTTCGGGGTCATATTCAATACTTTCTAATCAGTTTGAGTGTTCGTGTATTAAATGATGGGTGTGTTGGCCTCCCGTCTCTTCTACCGTTCTCAGCATTTCACCTTGAAGATTTGAACCTTCTAAATGATGTAAAGGAATAATGTAAATATATAGGACGAAAGAAAACAAGTCAATATCCCAATCTGGTGAACCTGCAGTAGCGATGCCTCTTCCGTTCTAGCGTTGAAGATTGAACTTTCAAGAGAGAGAGACCTTCATGTTTTTTTTTTTTTCTCTCCTTATTTCTTATGTAAGAAGGGCACCGGCAAGGGTAACAAAACTTACAATAAAAAAGGCCTACTAAGATGCTGGGCCCATACAAAGACAAAAGTGTCAGCCAAAACCAGAGTATAAGTTTCTTGAAACTTCCCCTTTGAGAGAATTCAATCCATATGAACATGTAAATATAGAAGCAGACAGGAAATTCAAGAAGTTACCATATAAATTGATAAATGATTGGGGATGGTTTTTAACTCTTGCTTTAGGACATTGGACAGAATGAGGGTGAAATAATGAAGAAAATATTTTTTGTGCAAGGAAGCTGTGAGAAGGGAAGAAGAGGCGTGCAGTTGGCAAGATCAGAATAACAGTTTCATGAAAATAGTGGTAGAAAATAGCAAGATAAGCAACATTTTGGCGATGAGAAAGAGGGAGAAAACATGCAGCTAAAGGAAAGGGGTTGGTAGTAGGCTCAATCACGATCTATCATGCACTGAATCTTATTTACTTTATATTTTTGCCCGATAACATACTAAGTCTGTAGTGACAGCGCATTTAGCTCACAACCGAGAGGTCCCAGGTTCTAGGCAAATGGGTGAGACTTAATGTGTGCAGCCCTGTTCACCTACCAGCGAGTATGTAAGGGATACAAATTCGAGGGATTTTGCTTCGCTGTCTCGGTGTGAGGTGTGTGGTGTGGTTTCAGTTTTACTCGAAGATCGGTCAGTATGTGTTCTGAGCTCTTTCCGTAGAGAAGTACCTGACTGCGTGACCAGTACGTAGACGGCCAAGGAGAAAGTTCAATTTTTTTCTCTAGATCCAGCTCCTCTCGAGACGTCTGGCATCTAGCCAAGAACATCTCCAACAATTTGGGTTTTTATTTTTCCCTCCTTTATGTCATTTTTATGGTGCCGTTGCCATCTCATGTGGTGTGGAGAAAGCTGGTATTCTGATTCAATTATAGAGCTTCTTTTTGAATATCATTAATCTAATTTGTTTTACTGGTTATATATCATCAAGCTGAACTTTAACCTCGAATCAGGAGAACCTGGAGGCAAGAGAGGCAAATACAACGAACAACATTTTGTTCTGATATTTAGAACAGTAAAGTCAGTAATTTCTTGGGCACATAGTGAACAACACCACACGTGCTCTTCTGTGTCATGGGATCAGTGTTCCCCTCAATTGAATTAATTCCTTCAAGTATCAATCTTATTTTTGTGTAGCACTTTACTTTGTGTTATCTAATCCCATTTCCTTTTATGTACACGCATTTTATTTTATCTTTTAATTTCTGATGTGTGTATCATACTATAGTTTGATACTTTTGATTCCACACTATGTAATAGAGCTGTTGAGTGGAACCCCCCACCCACCGCAAACATGCGAAGAGTACTCCATAATGTTGCTGTTGTTGTTAGCTGTTCTAGCTATTCTTTATTTTGTTCTGGTTCTTGCTGTTTACTGTTACTGTTACTGTTGTTCTTCCTACTGTTGTTGTTTTTGCCGATGGTATTCATATTGGTGTTGATATTTCTATTGTTGCTGTTGCTGCTGGTGCTGTTACTGGTGTGGTGATGTGGCTAGTGGTGTTAATGATACCGTTGCTGGTGTTGTAAATAATGTAGCTACGGTAGTTAAGGTATTTTGTTGTAGAAACTGCAATAAGACAAGAGCAACGGCAGTAGGACCAATATAACAGTAACGTTTCGAAACGCTGTTCACCTCTCTCCCCTCTGCACGCCTGGCGTCGTCTTCCAGTGAAGCGACAATTCACGATTTGTCTGTCCCCCGCGTGTGTGCCTCCGTCGGACACCACCACCCTGGTCGTCTCTACTCGCAAAATTATACCGACGATTCCAACTAGACTGACGAACACGTATTTCAATGACGAACACGTATTTGAATAGTACGTTAATTTTAAGCCACACATTATAAAAGGAAAGTTCCATAACTTCGATTTTTCAATAGAAAACCAAATTCATTAAATTCACGAAGTTAAGAATCACAGAAGTATTAACACTATACCACAGTGACGTATCGTCACATTACTGAACATGTTTATCAATCCTAGAAAATATTAAATTTGTTTCTTCAACAAACAAACTAAACTCCTTACCCAACGTGGCACATCATCTTGCTTAATTCATGCTCCTTAAAATAAGGATGTATTTTTCTTGCTGTAAAATTATATAAGCTGATGATGATAATGCTGCAAACACACACACACACACCGCGTAGTGTAGTGGTTAGCACGCTCTACTCACAATGGCGAGGGCCCGGATTCGAGTCCCGGGAAGCGGCGAGGCAAATGGGCAAGCCTCTTAATGGGTAGCCCCTGTTCACCTGGCAGTAAATAGGTACGGGATGTAACTCGACGGGTTGTGGCCTCGCTTTCCCGGTGTGTGTTGTGTGCGATGTGGTCTCATTCCTACACGAAGATCGGTCACTACGAGCTCTGAGCTCTTTCCATAGGGGAAAGGCTGGCTGGGTAACCAGCAGACGACCGTGATGAATAACACACACACACACACACACACACACACACACACACACACACACGCACGCACACACACACACACACACACACACACACACACACACACACACACACACACACACACACACACACTGGTCAACATATAAATTTCTAATGCACACGATTTAACCATCTCACATAATGCAGTAATGCCATTTTTTTTTAATAAATTTTCCCACATGGAGCGTTTGTCAGCCATCGGAAGCATTGAGGCCTTGGTCACGTTTTTCCCTGCGACAGGACTGACAGAGCATTGTTTGTGAGAAAAATATTTTGCAGAAGAAAACTACGTTCAGGTTTGAGAAGGAATACAATGATAAATATCTCGAGAGATTTGGGAACGTTTAAAAGAGCAAATTATTCATTTTTTTTATTTTTTTTTATTTATACCATGTGGGCTTTTCACGGGAATTTATGGGCTAAAGGGGATACTTTTTGGGTACCCCCTATCTCAAAGCCCACCCGCTAGGAAACCGTTGCCCCGAGTGAGGAAGCCTAACCTACACTCGGACCGTGGACAGGATTCGAACCCGTGCGCTTGGAGACCACTCGGATCCCAAAGCACGCATAGTTCCACTTTCATATGTTGAAAAAATATGAAAGGAAAACGAATACAGACCTTTGCTCTGTTTATTTTCTTTCATGGTATGGTTGAATCAGTTTAAAGATCCATGTATAACTGCAATCTAAATAAGAGATAAAGTGTTTAAACAAGATAATCATTTTTTTTTTCAGTGTGAGACGTAGCATACTAATAAGAAAATGGAAGAAGGCAGGCAGTCTTAGATTAACTTTCATGAGCTGCCATCCGAGCTTGAATCCATCTTCTTTAATCCAGTGTCGTTATTAAGTAAAAAGAACACTCTTAATATACTTGACGGATTTTTCTTAAAACGTAAAATTAGTTTCCTTTACGATACGCATTCTAGCATAAAGAATGAGCCGGTGTTGCTAATTTTTTTCCACCTCTTATTCATTACGTGTATCAAGTAATGCTGTGGCAACTCGAGCTTGTGCATTATGTAATCTACTACACACTGCTTTGATATTCTAAACATGACAGCGTTTTTAAATTGTCAGGAGATAGTGTAAGTAATAAGTTTTACATTATTCTTTTAAGGAAGAGCAGACTTTGAGTTGATTACCATCCCATGGTATTATTAACCTGGCTTCCTCGTTGCATTAGTAAAAGGAGAGAGAGAGAGAGAGAGAGAGAGAGAGAGAGAGAGAGAGAGAGAGAGAGAGAGAGAGAGAGAGAAGTGGGTTAGGGAAGAAAATAATTGAATCGAGAAGAGAATTGAAAAGAAAATTGCGAAGAGATGAAAAAAAGAAAAATATAAAATTGAGAGAAAAAAAAGAGAGACAAGAAAATTGAAGTGAGAAAAGAGAAGAGAATTTATAGGAGAAGAAAAGGAATTGAAAAGAAAACAGAGGGTGTGAACGTGGAAGTAGGAACGGTCGCTGAGTTGATACACCCATGTCTTTGCTGGTTTACAAATCGGCGCCATCAGTCAGGCGCGGAGGGTAGTTGGCAGCTCACTTCCCCAAACCCTCATCAGTCTCAAAACTCCCTCACGCCACTCAATATTTCACAACATTATCTCGCCTAAGTCATCTCTTATCGAGGCTTCTTTTCTCCCTGCTGTCACCCTCGATACTACAAGTCCCTCCTCTTTGATTCATGCTTCCTCAGTCCCTTGCTTTCCTAACGCTTTCCTCACTAGACTGCTTCTCTCCTCGTCCCAATTTTTATGTTATTCGTTCCTGAACTACCCAAATTCACCCTCCCCCTTTTGCTTTTCTCTCTACATGAAAGGCCCTATTCGCACTTTTGGTATCGTATAAGTTTTTTTTCTATTTATCTTTTTTTTTTAAGGGATTCTTACATCATTTTTCAAGTATTGACAACTGTAATAACCTCTCGACCCGTCCCTCCTCAAGCGACCGCCGGGTTGTTACTGCGGTCATCAGCGGCTTACCACCGCCATATTTCACTCACAAGCGTATATTTTTTTCTATCCCTTGAAACTTGTTGTATCACTTTTCTAGTTAACCTCGCTTTATATTAGTTTGATGTTTGCCATTTTTCTATCTTTTCTGCAAAAGGTCATGTTTCACGATCTATCTTATTCCATCAGTTACTCTTAAGAAACAAAACGTGATGCGAGTATTCCTCCTCCGTCGTGTTGCTCTCGCCACTCCACCAAGGTTATTATGTTTGAGTTATGTGGTCCATTTCCCTTGGTGCTGGAGTCTGCAGGTCCAAGGGGTGCCGTCACAGATCACCCTCATCCTCACTGGCCCTCCAGCCGTGGCATCATTATATAAGACTTCATTTTGGATGCATAGTAAATAAAGTTCTCCTTCCATTCCTTCTCAGTTCAAGCAGGGTTGTGAGGCTTTACCTGATAACTCGAGCGACTCCTCTTGTTTCTTCTTGTGTCACTTCTTCCCTGCTTCATCCTTTCCCCTTTAGGTGCCAGCAGCATGACAAATTTACTCTCATTAAAATCCTCTTATCTTCCTCGTTCCTCCAGCATCCAGGCAGGCGATGCGTGTTGGACTTAGCGGATGCGCTCACGCGTCTGCAGTTGATGTGGCGCTTGTTATATTCTTCTAACATGCAGTTGTATAATGATGGGAAATGTTCTTATGCTTATTCTTATGATTATGATTACTGTTATACTTCTTATTGCTATTATTATTATTATTATTATTATTATTATTATTATTATTATTATTATTATTATTATTATATCATTATTAATACTATTAATTATTATCATTTTTATTTCTATTTCTATTATTATTGTTGTTATTATTATTATTATTATTATTATTATTATTATTATTATTACTATTGTTATTATTATTATTTTACTACTACTACTACTACTAGTAGTAGTAGTAGTAGTAGTACTGCTACTACTACTATTTTTATTATTATTATTATTATTATTATTGACATTGTTATTATCATTGTTGTTATTATTATTATTATCATTATTATTATAATTATTATTTTCATAATTATTATTATTACATTCCTCTTCATCACCATAATTTCTGAGAAGGTAAAATAACTGAAAAATGAATCCGTGCTTTAAGAAGGTTGTTGATCAGGCTCCCATAGATTATATCAAATGGAAAAACAAAGCGCCACATCTTCTTTGTATTACTGTTAGCAGTAACCTAATTTGACGAAATAAAGTACTTGCTGTTGCTTTTGTTTCTAACGCATGTTTATTTTTCTCTCTTTTTTAAGATACATCATTGTACCATACCTTAAAGAAAACTCAGACGTCTTTTGCATTATTCTCTAAAGCAGGCATGAAATGCTTAATTGTATAAGTTTACAGAATAAGAATTAATAAACTTCCTTTGGACAGTAACAAAGGATCCTGTCCTTTGCGATGTGTCTATTTATACATAAACTTCTAACCAGATTTAAGATAATAGCTTCTTTACAGCCAATCCTTATATATATTTTGCATAATTTGAATAATTTAGAGTCTGCACCAAAGATCATGTTGACTGAGTGACACACACACACACACACACACACACACACACACACACACACCGTATCAAATTGTAAGGTATATATTTATTTCCTTATAGTTAATGTATGTACAAAGGTCAGTAAGTAAGTTAATATGCAATATGTAGATATTCATCTGCTAGACTACTAAATATTATTATTGTAATTATTATTATTATTATTATTATTATTATTATTATTATTGTTATTATTATTAGTAGTAGTATTATCATTATCATAACTTATTATTATCAGTATCCACATCTTCCATATCATTATTACTATTATTGTTATATGCTAGCCTGAATTGATTCACTGGTAATACAATAGCGACGAGTATCACTACCACCACTCCCACCACCATCACTACCTTCCTCCCATCAGAAGAGACAGATCATTAAAGTCTAGTGGGTTCACCTGAAAGACGGTTACCAATTAGCGCAATTCGATATCAGCACCAACAGACAAGGAAATCTTAAAAGCAAAGATATATTTTGCTCCAACTCACTTTAAGGCTCTTGCTGAAGCTCATCAATAACTTTTATCACAGCGTTTTACCATCGAGATCGAACTATGGCACCTATACCGCGTAATCTAGTTTGTCTTAAGATGAAGCTCCGAGCCGTGTGAGGTGTGTTGTGTGAGTGTCAGGGGAATGTTATGCTGTGATAATGCTATGAACCTCAAGCTTTCTGTATAGACGAACACTTGAGACATGTTAATATATTTAAGAATGTGGTACATATATTAACCTATGGTCCTATACAGTGTTATATATATAGCTTAGACCGTTAGATAAACGAGTGTATTATAATAATGAGAAAACACAAGATGATACAGACTTTATTTCTTTAATGTTTACGTCAGTTATCCTTCATCAGAGAAATAAAGACTTACTTCATCCCGTATTTGCTCGTCACCACAATGAAATCAAATTCAATATGTCAGTATGATTATGAGAGTTCTGAAATTGTGTAGGGATAGAATTTCATATTACAAGACCCAAATAAGTTGTTGAATGTTGAAACTTTGAAAGGAGATGAATAGGAAAGCTAAGATTGCCATGGTGACTGTTTCTATGATAAACAATTTGCAATCAACAACAATAACAACAACAACAATAATAACAATAACAACTACTATTACTACTACTAAAACAAAAACAAGAAAAACAACAACACCATCACCACCACCATCACCACCACCACCACCACCACCACCACCAACAACAACAACAACAACGAAAACAAAAACAGGAACATCATCATCATCAAAGCACCATCACCAGCAACTCCATCATCACCTGCACCACTGCTTATAAAAACAACAACAACAACAACAACAACAACAACAACAACAACCATTACATCTGATTCACTTGCCTTAAGATTCGGAGTCGCCTTGCGGAAACTTGCAGTCAAGGAGCGGAAAGAAATGTGATGCTCACCTTTCACGAACTGGAACTATAACCCCACAACGGAACTAGGATTCAGAGCAGTGACTAAATTTATGGATTCTATTGTTCCCGTAAGGCGAGGGAGGAAAACTGGGAGAGTGGTTGGAGATTAAACTCAGTGGTGTATGAAAAAAAAAAATGGCATCCAACCAACGTCTTTCCCTCTTCCAAGAATCTTCCTCGAGAATCGTCTTAATCTTGCTCCTATTTATTCCTCATCAGTCCATTGTGCATGCAGTAAGTTTGTCTTTGAATACAAAAAGGGTAATAAATTTCCTGAGCCAGTTCTTTAACAGAGACTACCAAGAGCGAAACACATATACCTACAACTGTTTTAATTACTATATATGGTACAGTGGAACCATGCGTGCTTTGGGGTCCGAGGGGTCTCCAAGCGCACGGGTTCGAATCCTGTCCACGGTCTGAGTGTTGGTTGGGCTTCCTCATTCGGGGCAACGGTTTTCTAGCGGGTGGGCTTTGAGATAGGAGGTAATCTAAAGTATCCCCTTTAGCCCATAAATTCCTATGAAAAGCCCACATGGTATAAATAAAAAAAAAGAAAAAAAAAAGAAGAGAAACGCGAAACAGATTAACCAAAAGGTCATATGCATTTAAAACATACATAACGAAAGAAAAAAAAAACAGGAAGAATCGAACTACCTTATCTAGATTAAGGGATGCCATATTCTACATTTTACTTACTCGTTCTACTCTGGTATAATTGGACTGAGCACACTCTCGTTCGTTCCTGGTCACCATACCTTGCCTTCTGAACCGAACGCTCATGTCCCGTCAGTGATTTGCGCATCAGGAAACCAGACATGTCAAGATCAATACTGACACAAGTGAATTGCGAGTCGTCACGTTCACAGCTACCATAATTGAGCCGCATTTTTCATCAACCTTGAATTCAGAATTACAAGGCTGACACTAGTTTTTGTTATGTGCCTAGTAATCGGTGTCACAGGCACGAGTAATTATGGTTGTCACTGCTCGCAATGATTTCAGCTTGAAGTGTACGCTGGAGAGTGGGTGTGATAACCAACTATTGCGTCACTAAAACAATAAACATTATAAAAACATTTCGAAAGTATAAATCAATACTTTCATATCTTTACAAAGGACAATACTTATCACAGATATTATCATACTTGAAATGTTTCCTAAACAGATGCTGTTCACCGCAGTAACTCGGCGTCTGACTGGCTCAATGTGGCTGCATCAACGAAGTAAATTTTACCTAATCCAAGAAACACACTTGAACAGTTGTCTTTACCGATTACGAGAATGTTAAGTAAACCGAGAAAAGCCTGAGTCAGCTTTGAACTGCGTTTTCATCACGGTTAAATTAGTCCGAAGCCCTCAACTACTAGTGATCATCCACTTACCTCCCACACACACACACACACACACACACACACACACACACACATAAGGCTTCGACTCGAATAATCCTCTGATTTTCCACTGTAATAATTATATAAGTAAAGAAAAGTCCTTACGGTCATCATAATTCCCTTCTACCCTTCATCTAGCTCCTCCTTTTATCTCTTCGTCGTTTTCTTTGTCTTCTTGTTGCTCTTCTAGATAACGAAAAACTCCTGAACGCGAAGCTTGAAAGACGAGGCGAGCAGCTGGTACTCCACCTATAGCCAATATAGTGCACTGACATCAAGGATTACTTATCAAAGAAACAAATATCATCAATAACTCTACAATAGAGGATTTACTCACAACCTTACTACGGAATATCAGGTTGTTTCTTGTAGCGTCCAAGGCTACTGAACATTAAGGATGGCACAGATAGGTAATGCTATAGACTGAACAACTACTGTAGATAGTAAGAATAAGAAGGGTGTTTCTTACAAAAAGTATTACGGCGACCTTATAATAAATGTCGCATTACACTGACCACGTGTACATAAAATGAGGGAGGCTTTAAGGTATACTTATAGGTCTTTCTAACGACCAGAGTAAATTCTGGATTACGCAAAGCACTCACATTGATAAGTGTACTGAATAACTGTGAGTTTGTGATTCAATGTGTATAGATTCGTTATTAAGTATTAAAGATAAAGAATTCAGCAGTTCAAAATCGATTCAAGATGATTTAGCGTGTCTTGGAACTCAACATTACGTAAGCTAGATATATTGCATTTTGAGGTGTCAAAGCCGGTCACTTCATTTAAGGTTGTTAGGTGTGACGGGTGTGATGTCGCTGGTTGATCTCGCTGTCATTTTCGAACAACGAAGAAGGTTGTGTGGCAGTGAGCGGGACGTTAAAAGTGAGAAAGGAACGCACCGGGAAAAAAGCTTTTGTGTGTGTGAGAGAGAGAGAGAGAGAGAGAGAGAGAGAGAGAGAGAGAGAGAGAGAGAGAGAGAGAGAGAGAGAGAGAGAGAGAGAGAGAGAGAGAGAGAGAGAGAGAGAGAGAGAGAGAGAGAGAGAGAGAGAGAGAGAGAGAGAGAGAGAGAGAGAGAGAGAGAGAGAGAGAGAGAGAGAGAGAGAGAGAGAGAGAGAGAGAGAGAGAGAGAGAGAGAGAGAGAGAGAGAGAGAGAGAGAGAGAGAGAGAGAGAGAGAGAGAGAGAGAGAGAGAGAGAGAGAGAGAGAGAGAGAGAGAGAGAGAGAGAGAGAGAGAGAGAGAGAGAGAGAGAGAGAGAGAGAGAGAGAGAGAGAGAGAGAGAGAGAGAGAGAGAGAGAGAGAGAGAGAGAGAGAGAGAGAGAGAGAGAGAGAGAGAGAGAGAGAGAGAGAGAGAGAGAGAGAGAGAGAGAGAGAGAGAGAGAGAGAGAGAGAGAGAGAGAGAGAGAGAGAGAGAGAGAGAGAGAGAGAGAGAGAGAGAGAGAGAGAGAGAGAGAGAGAGAGAGAGAGAGAGAGAGAGAGAGAGAGAGAGAGAGAGAGAGAGAGAGAGAGAGAGAGAGAGAGAGAGAGAGAGAGAGAGAGAGAGAGAGAGAGAGAGAGAGAGAGAGAGAGAGAGAGAGAGAGAGAGAGAGAGAGAGAGAGAGAGAGAGAGAGAGAGAGAGAGAGAGAGAGAGAGAGAGAGAGAGAGAGAGAGAGAGAGAGAGAGAGAGAGAGAGAGAGAGAGAGAGAGAGAGAGAGAGAGAGAGAGAGAGAGAGAGAGAGAGAGAGAGAGAGAGAGAGAGAGAGAGAGAGAGAGAGAGAGAGAGAGAGAGAGAGAGAGAGAGAGAGAGAGAGAGAGAGAGAGAGAGAGAGAGAGAGAGAGAGAGAGAGAGAGAGAGAGAGAGAGAGAGAGAGAGAGAGAGAGAGAGAGAGAGAGAGAGAGAGAGAGAGAGAGAGAGAGAGAGAGAGAGAGAGAGAGAGAGAGAGAGAGAGAGAGAGAGAGAGAGAGAGAGAGAGAGAGAGAGAGAGAGAGAGAGAGAGAGAGAGAGAGAGAGAGAGAGAGAGAGAGAGAGAGAGAGAGAGAGAGAGAGAGAGAGAGAGAGAGAGAGAGAGAGAGAGAGAGAGAGAGAGAGAGAGAGAGAGAGAGAGAGAGAGAGAGAGAGAGAGAGAGAGAGAGAGAGAGAGAGAGAGAGAGAGAGAGAGAGAGAGAGAGAGAGAGAGAGAGAGAGAGAGAGAGAGAGAGAGAGAGAGAGAGAGAGAGAGAGAGAGAGAGAGAGAGAGAGAGAGAGAGAGAGAGAGAGAGAGAGAGAGAGAGAGAGAGAGAGAGAGAGAGAGAGAGAGAGAGAGAGAGAGAGAGAGAGAGAGAGAGAGAGAGAGAGAGAGAGAGAGAGAGAGAGAGAGAGAGAGAGAGAGAGAGAGAGAGAGAGAGAGAGAGAGAGAGAGAGAGAGAGAGAGAGAGAGAGAGAGAGAGAGAGAGAGAGAGAGAGAGAGAGAGAGAGAGAGAGAGAGAGAGAGAGAGAGAGAGAGAGAGAGAGAGAGAGAGAGAGAGAGAGAGAGAGAGAGAGAGAGAGAGAGAGAGAGAGAGAGAGAGAGACAGACAGACAGAGAGAGAGAGAGAGAGAGACAGACAGACAGACAGACAGACAGACAGACAGACAGACAGACAGACAGACAGACAGACACACCCAGGCAACAAGATGAAATGGGGATGGGAAGAGCAAGACGATGCCCAGGTGGACGAGGGAAGGGGCCAAATCTGCGCCACAACTCTCGAGGCATTTGAGGCGAGACTCAGGCACGTCTTCAATCTCTCGTTGGGACCCTCATGAATACTGAGCAGGCGCGCGGTTCTTCACCTCAAATAGAACGAGCAGAGAAGTGTTCCTTTAGTCCAGGGTAGGGAAATGTAGGAAGCTGTGGCCTTAAATTTTTGAGCTACAACACCTAAATTCTACTCGTGCCCATGAGAAAACGTGCCGCGGGTGATGTTGGACTTCAAAACGAGGAAGCCTTATTGGACTTCATAAAATCTTCTATTCAGAAAGTTTTATGACATTGTGTTCAACATTTCACCCACGCCTGTAACGGAAAAAAAATCATCTTTTTCTTTCACTGTTCATCTTCTATATAGCTTGCCTTCTGTCGAACTTCCATTTGATAATTACCTCAACCTTCTTGTAGTTGATAAATGTACATTCTCACTTTTGTTTGCTAAAGTGAAGAAAAGATAAATAGTACTTGCATATGTTTTTTTTTTTTTTTTCCCTTTTAATTCACTCGTAAGTCTTGCGGGACCTAATACACGTGGCTTTTTTTAACCTCGCTGGCCGCCCCTCTCGGAAAGTTATAATAGCTAACAAAGAAGACCTGCGTCGGTCCAGAACATGAACTTAGGTAATAGTTCCGTGAAGTGTAAAACGTTATTTCTTTTCTTTTCTATAGTGATATCAAGAAAATATGGTCAAAGGGCAACACTAAAATAATTCAGTTTTGGTGTCAAAGGCACATATACACAAAACTAAGATGGCAATAGAAGAAAATATAAAAAAGTCAAAAGTGAGTTATGTTTTGTTTTTGTATTTGAAAATGGTATCTGATATTCCTATAATATAACTGTTTGTCATTATTCCCTTAACTGTTCTGATAAATACGTGACATCGTCAGATTGTTGTGTTTTTATTATTATTTGGCGAGTTTGTGGCTGAAAAAGGGAGATACGGCCTCGACCACCAATCGCGTAGGAGTGTAGCAACAGCAGGTAGATTCTGAGAAACTAGAAAATATCATTGAGTGAAAGGCAATCAATGCCTATGTAAGACTAACTTGTTGCGGAGGGAAAGGATGCACAAGCTTACCCCGCACCACATTCCTTTGTTTATTGGTCAATTGGATGTTTCCATGCACAGAGTTATCTATTTACCTGTTGGAAGAACTTTGAAACGTAACGGAATTCTTGATGAGTTCAGCTATATTTTCTATGAATCCTTTCTTGTTTTCTTTTTTTTTCTGCCTCTGGAATCTCTGATCCGTGAAGCTGAGCTCACTAAAGTTTGGAATCTGTGAAACGCAAGCCACCTCCCCCTCCTGTTCTGCCGTTGGCGACACTTTATTGGCAGAGGGGAGAGGTGCGTACGCGTCCTCCTCGCGTGAGAGCAAACAACAGCCTTGGGGAGCCTTTTGATAGGCATTTAGTAATTTTAGGATTTATACAACGAGGCAAGGAGGGAATACGGTCGTTCATCCTGAGTAAGAGGTCGTTGTCTAGAGGAGGTGCTGCCACCTCCACACAGGGACAGGCGAGTGGCGGGGGATGGGGGGCAAACCACGAAAAATATATATTTACTTTTCTTTTCTTGTTTTACAAAAAAAGAAGAAAGGTATAAGACTCTAAAGGGAGATCTACAGAAACAAAGGGAAGGGGAGAGAGAAACAGAGGAAAGGTGAGGCAGAGACAGAGGGAAGGAGAGACAGAGACAGCAGCAGAATGATGAATAGATGATTTGAAAGCAGAGCCACAGGAAGAATGACGATTTTTATGATAATGGTGATGGTGATGATGATAATGATAAGGATGATGATGATGATGACGATGACTGGGAGGTAAAGGCAGAGGCAGAACGAGGCTGAATGATGATGATGATTATGATGATAGTTATGAGAATGATGAGGATTATGATAATTGGGACAGACAGAGGCTGAGGCCAAATGATGACGATGATGATGATGATGAATGAATGGCCAAAAAGAGAGGCAGAGACAGAATGATGCTGATGAATGGTTAAGCAGAGGCAGATGAAAATGGAAATTATTCAATTAGGCGTCGCAACAGCTTACGTCATATGGCACCGTTAGGGTTAACGGGAGAACGCTACATCTCCTACCGGGTAACTAGGTTTGGCCCAGATCTACATACACTGTATGTAGATCTGGGGTTTGGCAAGAATTCGAACACTAGCCACCTTAACCAGCTACGCCATCCAGACCCCGAGGTAGAAGGAAATGAAGAGGAAAATAAATAAAAAGGTAAGGTGGAATGATGATGATGATGATGATGATGATGATTATGATAATGATGATGATGATGAATGAGTACAGACTTTATTCACAAACACGATATATACATATATATATATATATATATATATATATATATATATATATATATATATATATATATATATATATATATATATATATATATATATATATATATATATATATATATATATATATATATATATATATATATATATATATATATATATATATATATATATATATATATATATATATATATATATATATATATATATATATATATATATATATATATATATATATATATATATATATATATATATATATATATATATATATATATATATATATATATATATATATATATATGAGGTTACATATTGTTCATCTGCAATGCAGCCCGCAACTGGCAGTTGGGAACTGAAATACTACGCTGTCGATTGCGATAGAATGCATCAAGTTGTCAGGCCGGAGTTTGGATGCACGCAAACACACTCTCTCTCTCTCTCTCTCTCTCTCTCTCTCTCTATCTGTGTGTGTGTGTGTGTGTGTGTGTGTGTGTGTGTGTGTGTGTGTGAGAGTGTGTTTATATATATATATATATATATATATATATATATATATATATATATATATATATATATATATATATATATATTTTTTTTTTTTTTTTTTTTGTAATGTCTTACCGTTCGCTGCCATAACTCGCCACTCACTGTGATTTATTTTTCTTCGTATATATCCTCTGGGTCTTATGGAAGCTATAGCTTAAAGGACCATCTCTCTCTCTCTCTCTCTCTCTCTCTCTCTCTCTCTCTCTCTCTCAACACACACACACATTCAAACATCGACAAAACATTATGCATCGTGATGTTCGTATTAATGCATACCGAACTAATCTATTCACATGCCCAAGCAATGGATTATTGATGTGTACAGTTTCACTTTTATGCAAACTGCTTACCTCTTCTACTGCGTATTTCCAAGTGATGAATGTTGCGTGTGGTGAGGGATGTGCTTATTGTACCGTAGTCATTTTTATAATAATATTTAAGGGGAGAAATATGTCAATACGCGTGACGTTCTTTTTGAAACCCGAGGCGAAGGCGGATACCAGAGCATTACATGAGAGGAAAGCCATCCATAGTCTCTTCCTTTCTCCTCCTCCTCCTCCTCCTTACCCATCCTTTAATATCCTCTCACCACTCTCCCGTTACATCTTTTCTTCCCTTTTCTTATCCTCCGTTTCAACCTTAACATTAGGCGCTACGTATCTCTCTTCTTTTTCTAGAATATATCCAGTTTCAAGTATCATCCCTCGTTTCACTCTCTCTTTCTCTCTTTTCAGTAACTACAATTCAGCCATACTACTCTCTCTCTCTCTCTCTCTCTCTCTGTCTGTCCTATATATTTTTTTTTCTCGCCTTAAACCAAAGTCCTGCTCTTCACTTCCTTCCTTCTTCTCTCCTCCTCCTCCTCCTCCTCCTCTTTGTCCCCAGAGCGCTTCCCAACGCCACTCATCTTCCCAATTTCCTTCCCGCTCATCGTTTCCGTACCTACTCTTCCCTTTTATCTCATAATTCTCTCCTACTCACCCGTCGCCGCCTCCTCCTCCTCCTTCTCCTCTTCTTCCTTTCTTTCCGATTCTGTTTCTCTTCTTCATCTTAACTCTTTTTCCTTTCCATTCTGTATTCCTTCACTTGATGTAACAGGATAAGTGGCACTAAGGGAAGCATGAGTGATGTTAGTAGTGTTCGCGTGGTTAGTTGAGTAGCCAAGTTGTTATTGTGTGTGTGTGTGTGTGTGTGTGTGTGTGTGTGTGTGTGTGTGTGTGTGTGTGTGTGAATTTCGGGGTGTTGCAAGAAGAGCTCTGGTGGATGTAAAATGTGGGTATATGTGTGTATAAAGTTAGTGTAGTGTAGGATAATGACTATGATTGGGCTGACTTGCTGTATCTTGATTTATTGATTGATTCAGCCTGCAAATTTAATGTCAACATAAACACAGCATACCTCAATATCATGTAACTCCCTTCAATATCTTGTAACTTCACCCAGTAAACAGAAGAATAAACATAAGATGAACACATATCCCATTCTATTATTCACTATTGCAATGACACACGATACATATAAAATAGTACTCACAAAATGACCGCCCATCATCAGCCAAGGCAGACTTCACCACATGTCTGATTACAGCATTACCCCAACTATGCTGCAAAGTTACACTTAATCAAATCCTCCTATCAGCACCGCATTTAATATAACACCAACCAATATGCACAATCAGCGGCATAACATAAGTCAAACAAATCAGAGAAATAATGTTATCACAAAACTCACCTCAGTCAAACAACCGCCACTCACCCCTGACAGGCACCAACTGTACCTCTGCCTACCTTACCCCTACACCCTGAGTGCGGTATAATATATATCCGTGTTACATACACAGACCCTAAAAGAAAACTTCCTCTTGACAAACAAATACACATTACTAACCAATACCAAACTTGTTAATAAGTAAGAAAACAATATATGTATCTCAATAATAATTACAATTCTTGTCATATATGCCAATAACAATTATACAGTAACTGGAATACAACCCGTGTCTACACCTCTTTCCAACCAATGACAGCGACACACACTGCCCGCTCCACATTCAAAGGTGCCAACAATGACATTATAATTCTAATATGATGAGAATCATATTACAGTTAGGTCTCTCTGTCTCTCTCTCTCTCTCTCTCTCTCTCTCTCATACACACCGGCTTAAATGAGTAAACACCGTCCATCTTATGCTATAAAACTCAGATGTGTGTACCTGTATATCATTAATTATTGACAAAAAGACTTCAGTTTTCGGGGCTATGGCTCTTCATAACTTTACTTTGATCATCCCTCCTTTTCATCTACACACAAAAAACAAAAATGAAAATATGAATAAATATGAATAAGTAAATAAATAAATAAATAGATAAATAAATAGATAGATAGATAGATAGATAGATAGATAGATAGATAAAAAGATGAAATGAAATAAAATCAAATAATTGTAATGGCTTCTAGGATGTTCAGCACACTAAATTGAAGACATTGCGCTGAAGACAAGACTAAGTAAACGAATAATTAAATAAACGAATATGATAAATTAATTCGTTAGTAAATACATAGATGAATAAAAAATATTGATGAAATTCTGTCTAGGCAGCAGATTAAAATTTTTCTATACGTCACAATTCAAAGAAAGGAAGTCGGAAAAAAGGAAAGAAACGACCCTTAATGAAGGTTTTCTTGCTTCATCTAATCTGTGTTTTGAGGCGAGATTTATATGAAGAAGTCTCTCGTTCAATCAAAGTGAACCAACCATGTATATATTAAGTTGCTCTAACATTTAAAAAAGGATGTGCAGTAATATTCCGTCTTATGGCTATTTCGACAGCTATCAAGAGACCAACTCGCTTGGTCTAATTTCTTTTTTCATCATTGATAAATTATTCCAAAAAAGTCTTTATATCATACTTTATAAAAAACCTAACTTTGTCATCAGCAGTAATGGAATAGCGTATAAAAGATATTTTCAGTTATCTTGTTACCAACAAATTTGTATTCTGAATGAGGAAACAAAACAGCAAAGAGAACAATCGAAATCACTGACCTTCTTCATGATCTATCGGATCCGCTATCATGTTCACATGTCGGGCGTCACTGCTCCTGAGCCAAGAGTGCCAGAGAGGGCCGCCGGCCAGGATTCGCTATCTTGAGTAATCCTGTGTATCCGTAGCAGCTCTCTAGATTCTTCCAGCAGCCAGCAATCGACTGCCAGGCGAACGATTCGCTGACGGCAACAAGAGAATCTCAGCACTAGCATAATCCCAAGATGCCCTTCCCACCGCCAGTACCTCACAAATCTTGATCGCCATAAGAATCCGTTTACCAATTTTTTCACACATTCTTCACCAAAGCAAAGAGAATTCACCAGTCAGCTTTCAGAATAAAAAGGATAACAATGGCTGCACCAAAACGGCACACATAAATTATCTTATTTTCTTTCACTTCATTATACCAAAACAGCATGATTTTATTTCTAATGTAAGTCATTCTGAGACTTTTGACCTTTGAGACGATTCGTCAGAACAATTTAAATTCAACCGCAATAATCAGATTCGTCAGGCCTCTGGATTCTAAAGGCGGCGTCACACTAGCACTTTTCCGTCTTCTTTTTCTGTCAATTTTCTGACGACTGTCAACTTTCGCAGACGGTGGCCGTCACACACAAGCTTGCTTCCGCCTTTGCCGCGCTTGTCGATTGTAAACAAACATGGCTCCTCATTCATCCCAGCAAGCCGCGACTTTTTTTCACCTTATAATGTAATCAGCTGTTCTGTGATCCCAAAGGCAACGGTGACCTCTAATACTCTCTATGAGAAATTCGTCAGAGTGTTTTGTCCACTGACAGATAACATAACTGCTCATCTTGGCCAGCTACTTGGAACTTGCCTTGGAAATTTTCAAAAGCGTCGCACATTCGCACTCCCCAGGAAATGTACACAAACAACTGAGGAACTTTTCATTGCTAGGCTAGAAGAAAAAAATGTGTATACAAATATGTATTCATCAACTTATTTAAATTTCATCTGTCATGATAATGGCATTCTTCCGTTTAACAAATATTCTTTTTTTTTTTAATATAAGTATTGATTAGAAACCATAGATCTTATTTTGACTAAAAATTGGCGCTAGATGAAAACGATGCGTTCCGTCTGACTCAGGACGACGGAAAGAGTTGACAGAAGAGTAAAAAGACGACGGAAATCGCCTGAGTCGACGGAAAAAGTGCTAGTGTGACGCCACCTTAAGTCTTCGAATCCAGGAATCGTCTCCCGCCCTGACCTTGTGGTAGACCTTCGTTGGCCGGCTTATTATATTAACACAGCAGGTGTAACTCAACTGATACGGCCCAGTGAACCTTAAAGGTAAAGTATACCCACAGGTTAGAAATTAAGGGAGTTTCCGTTGTATAGCCAGTTACTGAGTGTAGGGATCTTTATGACAAGTCTTACTCTCGTCTCCCACTAGGTCCTGCGTTGTGTTTGTTGTGTGCACGTGTGTGTGTGCGTAGGTGGTCCTCTCATTTGTGGCTAGATTCCGCTGGTATACTAGCTCACCTCATCCGATATACTGCCTGAGGAGCTACATGAAGGTACAGTGCAGCCTATAGTCAGTTATTACCAACCTAGTAAAGAAAGCTTGCCTGTAGTTATAAGATAGAATAAAAGGTGGTTGGTCACCAAGAAGGGCCTCCTTGCGCAGCTGAGAAAATGGTTGCCATGGTAACGAGGACATATCCCGACAAAGAAAACGGAGTGAAAGCTAGGCAAAATCAACTAATACTTGATTATTTTTTTTTTAATGATTGAAAGTGTGTGTGTGTGTGTGTGTGTGTGTGTGTGTGTGTGTGTGTGTGTGTGTAAGAGAGAGAGAGAGCATAGAATAATGTCAGGAATCATATGGTCCTTGTATTTACTGGTTTGAAATGTGTTACCTAAAAACCAGCATGAGGAAAAGGGTAGTTATAAACCTTACATCTCCTTAGATATAAACACTGTATTCGTCACTATTATTATCTAAGTGACATCACCAAAAAGCAATGCGCACCTCATTCATGTTTTTAGTCATGCAATGAATCTCTCTCTCTCTCTCTCTCTCTCTCTCTCTCTCTCTCTCTCTCTCTCTATTTACGCATGTTTCCAGTATAAACATTGATAACAAAGTGTGTGACCGTAGTGGAATGCATCGTGAAATCTCAGAGTTTACCTGATGCTGCATTTTCATTCACCCATTTCTGTCAGAACACAAACAACTCCTTCCGTCACAGACAAAAATCGCACAGGGTTGACAATAACTTCACCTGCTCTTGTATTCAAGGAACTATTCCAGAAAATGTTTCGTTGTTAGCCATGTGTCCCATGCTGAAAACTCCAGGTTCATGTTATTTGCTGCCACTACCTCAAAGAAGCTATTTTTTTATCTTCTTCTTCTTCTTCTTCTTCTTCTTCTTCTTCTTCTTCTTCTTCTTTTCCTTCTTTTCCATCTTCTTTTCTTTTTCTTCTTCTTCTTTTTCTTCTTTTCCATCTTCTTTTCTTCTTCTTTTCCTTTTTTTCCATCTTCTTTTCTTTCATAAACAACAAAAGACAAAAATAAATTATCTTATAAACATTAGTGCAATTTCCATCAATATTCTTAATATATTTGTAGTGTGATTTCTCAAACACAAGAGGTCGTCGAATTCCTTTCCATAAGAGTTTTATCTATGGTAATAATTTTTTTAGGTCATATACTGTTCCAGATATTTGTTTACTCTCAGAATACTCGGAAATTCAATAGGAACACTGTGTTGTTAATCCGTACTGAAAAAAAAATACAATTATCTAGGGACTTATGCATGGTATGTGGATGTGTCTACGTATGGCCTGTTTGAAAAAATATGTATTCTTTATCTGTTTATATAATCATTTTTTTATCATTTTTTTGTAGGGAGGGACGGGTTTCAACTCTTCATGTCTGTTTCTGTGAGATCTAACTCTGTATATATAGTGTGTTTAATTTAGCATTTTCATTCCTATCACTACATGACATTTTTCTTTATCCATTTTTTTTTTTTTTTTTTTTTTTTTTTTGCTCGCTCTTTTGCACTGACATTTTCGTTTAAGTTCAGTTTTGATTGATCTCCTGCGTTGACTTCGAGATCATACTCTCTGTCAGTAAGTCGGTCAGTCTTCTCAGTTTGTTTGTCAAACCAAGCCAGCTAAGTATGACGCATTTTGGTTCATCATCTACACAACATTTATTTATTTTATATTTCTCTTTCACTTGCCATATCATATTTCATATTTAAAGAGTATGAATACTTTCGTAATAATAAATAATTAGGCAATAGATAAATAGATAGCAAATAAATCAAATTATATAAATTTAAAAAAGGTGGTTTTTCGGAAGTTTAGCACAGTAAAGGAAAAATATTGCTCTTAATAGAAGACAAGTAAACGAATAATTGAATAAACAAATATTGATTATTTAATTAATTGTTAAATACATAGATAAGATAAAAAAAAAATATTGAAGAAATTCTGTGTAGGCAGTAGGTTATAGTTCTTCTATAAGTCACTTTTCAAAGAAAGGAAGTCGGAAAAAAAAGAAACGAGCCCCAATGGTGGTTTTCTTGTTTCATTTAATGTATGTCTTGAGGCGAGATTTATATGAAATAGTCTCATTAAATTAAAGTGAATCAACCATACATATATTAAGGGGCTCACCTATTTAAAACAGGATGTGCAGTAATACCCCGTCTTATGGCTACTTTGATAGTTATCAAAATACCAACTTGTTTGGTCCAATATTTTCTTTCATCATTGATAAATTATTCCAAAAAAGTCTTATTTATGTGATACTTTATTACTTTATTGAAACATATCTTTGCCATCGAAAAGATATTTTCAATCCTGTTACCATGACAAGTAACAGCAAGACAGGGAGTGTAGGTTGGGCTTCCTCACTCGGGGTAATGGTTTCCTAGCGGGTGGGCTTTGAGATAGGAGGTACCCCAAAAAGTATCCCCTTTAGCCCAGAAATTCCCGTGAAAAGTCCACATGGTATAAAAAAAAAAAAAAAAAAACAGTCGAAATCACTGACCTTCTTGATCTACAGGATCCGCCATCATGGCCACATGTCGCGCAGCACTGCTTCAAAAGTGCCAGTTCTCCTTGGCCGTCTTGACATACACAGCAGGTCTAACTCAAGTCTATTTACCGATACAGCTCGATGAACCTTAACGGGAAAGTACACCTGGAACTTCTTAGAGAATAAGAGAGTTTCCGTTGTATAGCCAGTGACAGAAATTGAATTTCTCACTCGTCTC
>NC_059270.1:9616215-9676215 GCF_017591435.1 Portunus trituberculatus
TCATTACAACTTCCGGCCATGAGTAAGAGAAAGGTCATGTGCCTCTGGGAATATTAACAAAACAGACGTGATATATTAGTTATAACACAAAAAAAATATGTATATATATGGAAACGAGAGAAACGTTAAGAAGACATCAACTCTGCACTCTATAATCATTCCAGAAAACATATTTAGTTATTTCCAACTATCTCTCCTAATCTGAATTTAAAGGAACCTGAGTGGAAGCTTTAAACAACAAAATAGAACCTTAGACTACAGTACTTTTATAATTTAATTTGATCACTAAGGACTTCAAAGCTACAAATATTACATATTAAGTAAGTTCTTAGAATCTACAAATTGCTTTTTATAATCCATTTAAAAAAAGCTCAGCAGTAACTTGGATGGCTTTTAAGATCCTTTCATTTTTTTTCCTTTTATATACTTATTGAACGTTTCAACATCAAAGTGTTGAACGCTTCTGGGAAAGAAATAATACTTTCCTAATAACCGTTTCATTCTCATCAGTAACAAAAAATCGAGAGTAGAATAATAATAATAATAATTCACAAGATACACGAACTCAGTAATGTGAGAAAAAAAAAAAAAGCGGTGCAAGACGAGTATTCATATTCGGAATACCTTAAACTCCTGTTAAACATTGAACTTGAAAAAGAGAAAAAAATCTTCGTCTTCTGCAGAAAAAAAAATGTGTGTGTGTGTGTGTGTGTGTGTGTGTGTGTGTGTGTGTGTGTGTGTGTGTGTGTGTAACTGAATAACACTAAATCATAACATGATGTAAGTTAAGAAACGTCTCATTTATTCATTTATCGTTCAACAATCATGAATCCTTTCACTAATTTTACGGTACATCTTGCTTTCAACACATGCCACTCCTCGACAACTCTTGTCTTCCTACCTCCTCCAAACATTTCACTGTCTTGATAATGGAAAATATATTGTAATATGTTTCCTATTTAATCGTTGTAAAGTCTTTGTTCAGTCTTTTTACTGTTGTAAATGGTTGTCTATCGCAAAGGAATGGTTAGAAAAGTAGAGAGAGACTACAAAAGCACAAAGCAAATGGAAAATATTAATTTAGCAAACCTTTAAGTGCATTATACAAGTCAACTCTGACTTGCGCAGTTATGAACAAAATGTCTACTTTTATTTATGTTAGTTTTGTGTGAAAAAGCTGGACACTTAATTCACCCACATAGCAATTTCCGAATTTCACGAAAGAACAAAACAAAATATATCAAGGCATTATCTCCTTGCATTTACCAAATCCTTCGTCCATTTTGCATCACTGATTTAAAGTAAATGTTAAGGTGCACGTACTAGACCTTCAGGTATGATTGAATATAAATAGTTAAGCAAATTAAATGAGACAAGAGAATGCCAGCAATAATAATATATTTTTATTCTAATTTTAGAAAAGAATAACAAAGTGGATAAAGAAGCTACCAACAATAATCATGCATACTCAGATAATTATTTCACTGGTAATAAGTCTTCACAAATAAATGCAACACAGGGGCAACATTTAAGAATATTTATCACAAGCCACTCAATCACCTTCCCACATCTCAACAGGGGTGGGGGAAAAGTCCTCATTCTCCCACAGTGATAAATTATTGAGCTTTTCTTCTACATAGTTACACCTTAAGAGGTGGACTTCCATGAACGATAACCATGCATTCACATCGTGATGGTGAATAGTAGTAATAGTGATTCATCTGAGATTCATACACACTGTGGTGATGAATACTAAATTGATAACTGGTGTAAATGAAATGAAAGTACTATCTTCTTACGTATACTTGCCAGGTTTATTCGAGTTTTCTTAAAATGTTTATACACTGGGCATACACTGGTGATGCAAGTGAATTGATGGTTGCTGAAAATAAAATGCAAATAATGCCTCATATGTAGCCCCTGTTATGTTTATTCTAATTGAATTAAAATATTGTTAGAGGACCTCGCTATAGACTAGACATAAGAACATAAGGAAATAAGGGAAGCAAAAAGAAGTCCTTATATCCGTATACAAAACTTCCTACCTGCCCGTATTTTACCCTATCATCGTCATCCACGATTTCATTCTTTTTCTTAAAGAGGGGTAAACTGGCAACAGAAAATATATATATAAAAAAAAAGGCCCACTAAGTCGTCAGTTTCTTTACATATCTGAAAGGGTTAGCTAAAGGACAGGGATAAATGTCTTGAAACTTCCCTCTTAAATTAAGTCAATTCATGGGAAGTTGGAAATACAGACACAGGCAGGGAGTTCTAGAGTTTCCCAAAACAGTGAATGATTGAGAGTGCTGTTTAACTCTTGCTTTAGAGAGTTGGACAGATTAAGTGTAAGGGGAAGAATGATATTGTAAAGCAAAAACAATTTGATTACCAAGTTTATTCCATTAATTTATCACACTACTTGAGAACCATTTCAATCATTTTTTTCATGGAAGTAAAGCCACTAAAAAGCATCTCACAGTTCACCTAGCCTACTAAAGCATAATAAGAATCAGTTCTACGATTTTCATACATTTCTTTTACACAACCGCTTAGACAACGTCAGGAATACTCTACAAATTACTGTTAAAAATAACTCGCAAAATCAAGACTTTTCTTAATAATGAGCAGAAATCTTTTACCTGCTACTAATAAATCAAATACTTTCTTTTCACAGGATTGAAGTGGCCTGGAGGAAACGCGCCCACCCCTTCACACTGGACGCCTTCACATCCTCTCTTGCCCATCTCCCACAGGCCAAGTAGGCACCGAAGCTCCCACCGCCTCAATATGCTCTCAGTAAGCCTCCTAGCAGTACTCAAGTAAACCTTACACTTCATACTGACTACATCCTTCATGAATGTGTCCCATCCTAACACTGCCTTCCTTCAGCCCTTCAAGGCACACCATCTTGTCCACTCTTAATCCTCCTTCAGCGTTCAGAAAAGCTTATTTCCTCGTTCTTACTTCAATGCATCCTCAAGCAACAGCATATTTTCTCTCGCCTCTTACGATACTGAAAGAAGTACTTATGAGTTGAACATTCCTAAATGTAAGGCAGATACTTCCCTAAAATTTTTATTTCTATCAAAAGAAAAAAAAACATTCTCTCTCTCTCTCTCTCTCTCTCTCTCTCTCTCTCTCTCTCTCTCTCTCTCTCTCTCTCTCTCTCTCTCTCTCTCTCTCTCTCTCTCTCAGGGTTCACTGCGGTCACTTTGCCGCCTTACGTGACTGGTTTCCAAAGTACAATAACGCACCAGTTTAACTTTAGGGCGTACAAATAGCCTTGAAACATTGTGGAAGAAAAGAAAAAAAAAAAATAAATAAAAACACAATCTCTGGTGCAAGACACTGACAAGCCTTTGTCTTCTCACGTATGTGGTGCGACTGCTGGTCAGTACTTCAACAAGTTCTTTGTGACAACCTGCATCGGGAGACCCACCTCGAGTATAGTGTGTGTGTGTGTGTGTGTGTGTGGGTGCGTGGGTTCGTGCGTGTGTGCATGTGTGTGCGTGTGCGTGTGTTTATCTGTGTGTGTGTGTGTGTGTGTGTGTGCGTGTTTGTGTGTGTGTGTACGTGTGTACGTGTGTGTGTGTGTGTACGTGTGTGTGTGTAATTCACTGTTTGATCTGCTGCAGTCTCTGACGAGACAGCCAGACGTTACCCTACGGAACGAGCTCAGAGCTCATTATTTCCGATCTTCGGATAGGCCTGAGACCAGGCACACACCACACACCGGGACAACAAGGTCACAACTCCTCGATTTACATCCCGTACCTACTCACTGCTAGGTGAACAGGGGCTACACGTGAAAGGAGACACACCCAAATATCTCCACCCGGCCGGGGAATCGAACCCCGGTCATCTGGCTTGTGAAGCGAGGTTCTGTGTGTGTGTGTGTGTGTGTGTGTGTGTGTGTGTGTGTGTGTGTGTGTGTGTGTGTGTGTGTGTAATTCACCTCGGTCATCTGCTTGTCACCCAGCCAGTGTTCCCCATTACGGAGCGAGCTCAGAGCTCATAGACCGATCTTCGGGTAGGACTGAGACCACATCAACACACAACACACACCAGGAAAGCGAGGCCACAATCCCTCGAGTTACATCCCGTACCTATTTACTGCTAGGTGAACAGGGGCCACACATTAACAGGCTTGCCCATTTGCCTCGCCGCTTACCGGGACTCGAACCGGGGCCTCTCGATTGTGAGTCAAGCGTGCTAACCACTACACTGTGCAGTGTGTGTGTGTGTGTGTGTGTGTGTGTGTGTGTGTGTGTGTGTGTGTGTGTGTGTGTGTGTGTGTGTGTGTGTGTGCGTGCGTGCGTGCGTGCGCGCGCGCTCGTGTGTACATGTGTGTGCGTGTGTGCAATCCATCAACAGTTAATTTCTTATGAAGTACGTTGATTTATAGCTATTAAAATGCAGATGGTATTAACATTGCTTCCCGGTATTTCCTTTAGTGTGCCTGGTTCAATAATATTTAATGAAATGATGCCGGGAACTGGTAGACAAAGAAAGTAAACAATAGAGAACCTTGTGTAATATTGGAATGAAATTTTTCAATTGAATTCAAACACATGAAACTATTTTACTCCTTCATGGCCCATACGAAAACACTCATGCGTATTAGAAATTGCTGGTTTTGAAGTGCTAACAATGTGCGACCGTCATTACACATCGACACACTAAGGAAGGGTCTCAAGCTCACCAGCAATGCAAGTGTCATTCGTTCCCTGAAAGGCATAAGAGAGTCATGAGGGCTGCTGTGAGAGACACTGTGAAACTAATGACAGCCATTAGAAAATAAGAGGAAAAAAATGCAAGTTTGTTCCACTTATAATGTTTCTCAAATATTATAGTTATCGCAAAGCAGCTGTTACGCTCTCTGAAGGCAGCGCCTCTTGATGACTCAAAACAACATTGCTGTCAAACAAGAAGGCATAATATTAGCTGATTTTCGCTTATGTGTAAAGGAATTTCGTAGTCTTGTCCTCCAGCTACCGTCAGCTAAGAATTCTGCTACGTAATTTCAGCTTTTATCTCAAAAAATAAAAGGACACGAGGAACACGTCCATATAATATCAATTTAATAAGCCATTTCTCACCTGTTTCTTTCACATTTCTAGCTGTGAAATAATTTTTAAAAAGTGAAGGTCCCAGGTAGGTTAACTCTTGTGTTACTCATTAATGTATTTTTTAATTACTTTACAAAACCTCTAATATTCTTCTTTTTTTTCTACAGTTGATATTAATTGTGTTAGCACGATCCATAGAGGTAGAATATGGGAGTCCGTCCTTAGCAGAAATGGAGAACGGGATATCCATTTCCCTTCTCATCTTCAGAAGAGCAAACTTAATTTCAGAAGAGAACAGATATTTCGAAAGCATTGTGTGTGTATATGAAAGGAAAAGGAGGATTTACGTTTGCAGTATTAAGGTTGAACTCCTCTACCTGTGCTTTATCAGGCTTATTTCCTGCTGCAAATGATTAACCTCACCCAACAAACGTATATTTTGATGATTATGAGATAGTACAATTTTGCAAAGAAGGAAAGAAAATAATATTCATTTTTTATGTTTTTATCAAATCAAATCATATTAGTACCTTTTTTCATTAAATTAACAAAATAAAAGTTTTGATGTTTACTTTACTGGCAATAGTTCTGTCACTGGTATAAAGATGTCCTCAGTTTATGAAATATTCAGTATAGCAACTAAATTAAGGAAGAGCTACTCCTCCGCCCCGTCCCCACACACACATCCTCCCCACCCCCACGTCTCTCTCTCTCTCTCTCTCTCTCTCTCTCTCTCTCTCTCTCTCTCTCTCTCTCTCTCTCTCTCTCTCTCTCTCTCTCTCTCTTTCTCTTTAAATGAAATTAAGTATTTGTTTCTACGCTTGCAAGAGCATAACGTTGATCGATTTATTATGACGCGCGCGCGCACAAACACAACGCACGCACGCACGCACGCACGCACGCACGCACACACACACACACACACACACACACACACACACACACACACACACACACACACACACACACACACACACACACACACACACACACACACACACACACACACACACACACACACACACACACACACACACACACACACACACACACACACACACACACACACGGTAAAACTTTTCTGCCACTGTGTTGACAGAGGACTCGAGGGACTCCGGTGACTGTCTCTTCTCATATTCTCCTGGGCAAAAGTATTGCCTGACAGAGAGAAATAGGCGGCAGACAAATGGTCACAGGGCACGAAGTGAGGTGCTGCCTTGTGTGCCTTTCTGGAGCTGGTATTAGCAGGGTGAGGAAGCTGGTATTAGCAGAAGCGGGGAGAGCGATAATGATGGGAAGCTGGCAGGCGTGGGCGACAAAGCCCTTACCTCCCTTCCGACTTGGTATTCAAGGGTACACATTTCAAACAGAATATCATATGATGCATTAAGAAAAAAAATGATAACGTTCCGGTAAGATATGATCTCGACCCCAGTACGTGTGTTTACATAGAGCCGACTGACGGAGGCTGTTAAGTATTTTTTTAATGAATTATTAATTTCTAATGATTATATATATATATATATATATATATATATATATATATATATATATATATATATATATATATATATATATATATATATAACAGAAAAAAAATCTTTAGCTCTCACTTTTACCCCGTACTTTGAAATCGTTGCGCTTCATCCACCGCTATTTTTAGATGGTCTGAACACTCGGGAGAGAACACGGTCCGACTCACTCCGTGCTGTTATTAATTAAGAAAGTGGCAGGACGGCGCTTTCACCGCACCGACACTCCAGCATCTTTCCGTCTGCCCTGTGTTTGCCTTGCCTTTGATGGCTGTTGACACTTAGCTTCCTCTCACTTCTCGTCCCCAGCACATCCGCCATTCTCAGGCGGTCGAGGACCCAGTGATACTTGAAGTGGCTGGGGTTTCGTTAATAATCTTGAGAATCAGCTTCCGTGATGTCTCTATCGGATTCATGCGGTACATCTGTCACATGTTGATGATTTGAACCCCTCCTCTCTGAAAGGTGTTAGTGGAAGAACGTGTGGGTGAAGGAACCGTGGAAGAACGTGTGGGTGAAGGAACCGTGAAGCACCAACAGCAGTAGTAGCAACAACAGCAGTAGTAGTAGTAGAAGCAGTAAAAGTATTCGTAGTAGTAGTAGTAGTAGTAGTAGTAGTAGTAGTAGTAGTATATAGTATCGATAAAAATAGTTGTTGCTGTCGTTGGTATTAATAGCCTATATGAGTAATAATTGATATTATTAGTAATGGTACAGTACTAGAATGCACACAGACACACACACACAACACACACACACACACACACACACACACACACACACACACACACACACACACACACACACACACACACACACACACACACACACACACACACACACACACACACACAGTAAATAAGATAGTAAAAAACAAAACAAAACTTAATGGATATCTTTCAACTTAAAACGTTTGTACCATTTACTGGTGATGCAAGTGTCTCGTATGTTTAGAAGAGAGATAGATCTGAACAATGCAATAATCATCAGACTCATGTGTGTTACGCTTTGAAACACTAAACGGACAGCTAATCTGCACCATTGAGAGTTTCATGAAAATAAATCAAACTGACGAGGGAAACCAAAGAGGAGAGACCGAGGCGGCTCGTCTGCTATTAGCACTGGTAATATTTCATTCTTGTGAACACAGGAAGAAATCTCGACATATTACTGAAGTAAAAACGACAAATTGTCTGCGGAAATCTTAGTATTTTTCTTTACTGATGACAAATGACGCTTCAGGATTACAATTTTAAGAGCTCACGAGCTTAGGAAGCGTAGAAAGACCATGTGCAAACATTAGACTGTTTTTAACAAAGCGCATTGCTCTCTCCCCATTATTTTCAATGGCCACGAATATGAGTGGTTGGGTTTTCCATAGCGCTTTCTTTTGCTGGAGATGTAGGAATCTTGTTAATGTAGTAATGGAAACATAAAAGCAGACTTAAAAATCAATGTGAATTTTAAAAAGAAAGCTTTTTTTTTTATTACACAGTATTGGAGGTACAGCGAAGCAGTGTCTTTATTAACAGAACGGCCTATCGTAACGTCAGGTCACTGCCTCTGCTGTCACGCCTTTTGGTTTATTGTGATGCCTCCCTCGTTTCTAATTATAAGTGCAAAGCTTATGCCAGCAGTTTTCACATTGGGAAGTTCGTCTAACTTTGAACAAGGTAGGGGAAGTATTGAATCTAGAAACCACATTTATATTATCTTTGGAAGGTTTGTGGGTTTGTGGTGGTGCTTTGGGATGTTATCTTCGAAGTCCACATCAGGGTCACGGTTTTAAAGGAAAAAACTCAAGAATATACAAAATAATATTTTTAATAGGCCAAAAATAAAATGATGGGGTAAGACGGATCCCCAGGGGTTCATCTTACCTCACAAACTGAACATGAAGAAACAAATCCTTATTGGCATAAAGCATAAATAAAAAACTCTTCCTTGTCATCATCACATCCTATCACATTGCCCATGAGTCAAATTTATTGGTACAAACCAAATGATCAAACAAACAAAAAACAAAATAAAAAAAAACCTCTTCTAATTATTATCTATCCCTGCACAACTTAATGACATAAATCACACACAAAAGCCCTTCCTCCTCCTCCTCATCATCATCATCATCATCATCATCATCATCATCTATCTCTGCACTTTGCTCTTGAGCCCAGCTTTTGCAATTAGCACAACAATCCCACCCTTCCCATCTCATGGGGGTCCATCGTACCCAATTAGTAAATATTCAAATGTCGAAATGTTTACCAAATTATCTATGTTTACTATGCCAATGTATGGCATCTATATATCATGTATACACTCATGGGCATGTATAACATAAGTACTAACTACTAAATCATTATGATAATTATTTCAGTATAAGACAAGCAGTGTCTTGCCTTGTGTATATAACATCAGCACTGCATAAAATGACAAATTTTTCTCTGTGAAGCGCAAGGGAAACTTAGCGCGCCTCCTGGCAATGATGACGTCATTGTTGGGCGACATGAAGGACATCTATGAGTTAAATTTTGAAACTTGCCCTTTATGCTTGGATATAGAACGGGGGTTCCGTCTTACCCCACCTTCCCTATACACTATTAAACTACTTACTGCAAAACTTGGTTGTCCCGCCTATAAATTTGCAAACTACGAGTGCTATCATCAACGAATGTGCCTTCTCTCTCTCTCTCTCTCTCTCTCTCTCTCTCTCTCTCTCTCTCTCTCTCTCTCTCTCTCTCTCTCTCTCAATAGATGCACAATAAACTATGAAACTTTGGTATGGCCTGATACAAAAAGATTTAGGAGGTATAGTTAGCTCTAACATCATTCTAAGAAAATGTATATAGGCCAGAGATGAGGCAAATATAGTAGTCCAATTAATTTTCAATGAAGTTAAAACAATTCTGAAGTAGCGATTATATTTCTTGCTTGTCAGACCTCACCTAGATAAAGCTGTGCAGTTCTAGTCTTCATATTATAAGAGGGATATAAGTGTATTAAAATAAATGAAAAGGCGAATGACTGAAAGGATAAAGGGAATAAAGGGATTCCCAAATAAACGAGATTGAACCTGATAAATATGCATTTCTTAGAGAGATTTAGGTAAAGAACGGACCTGACAGAAGTCCTTAAGCGTGTGTGTGTGTGTGTGTGTGTGTGTGTGTGTGTGTGTGTGTGTGTGTGTGTGTTCGAGGATATAGATGGAAAGATAGATAGATATAAGCATGAGAGAGAAAAAAAATGTGTGTGTGTGTGTGTGTGTGTGTGTGTGTGTGTGTGTGTGTGTGTGTGTGTGTGTGTGTTAAGTGTAAGTATGAACTCGATGTTAGCAGTTCAATGGAAAGTTACAAGGGTTAAGTTACTTCTATTTCAGTGTTCTACAGTGCCATATGAATTCCTACACTCAGTTTCCCTGGTTATTTGTTCGTTACTTGCTGTATAAAAGAGCGGCATACGAGAGTACGTATGATTAATACAACTCCCTCTCAGACACTCCATTCCTCGTTTCTTTACCGACCGTTCTCTCGCTCTTTTATGACGAACATCTTCTCCTGCTATGACAAACACACAAACACTACCATTGACACTCGACCCCAAACAAACAGCCACACAATCTTTCAGAGATAGGGATACGCATTCTGCTTCATACGCGCACTGACCTGCGGTGTGTGTGTGTGTGTGCTATGTGAACACTCTCTCTCTCTCTCTCTCTCTCTCTCTCTCTCTCTCTCTCTCTCTCTCTCTCTCTCTCTCTCTCTCTCTCTCTCTCTCTCTCTCTCTCTCTCTCATTTATTGATTCGAATTCACTCGAAATTAAGTTCCCTCATTACAAAGAAAATCAATCCAAGAGTTGCTACAACCTTCAATCACCACATCAGCAACTTGGGCCCAGGAGGATTGTGAAGCGAATTAGTACCAGGTGGTCATAAATACTACATTATATATAATCATTTGTGAACTTCCTTTGTCTTCTTTGTCTTTTTTATACTGGATGTCTCAGTCTCATTCAGAATGGTCCGTCCTTTCTGTCCAAGTTTTCTTCCGCGGTGGAGGTAGCAGTGGCCAGGGCGACGGTGGTAGTGGTAGGGACTGTCTGCCATCCGTCTCTTTCTCTCCAGCAATTTATCACCAGCTGACCGACGACGATTCAGGCCGCCTCTTAACAAATCACTCTCCTCCTACTCTTTGTCCTCTTTCTCCTCTTGGCAGCTTTCTTCAACTTCCTCTCCACTTTCTTCCTGCTCCCAGCGTGTCTCAGCAAGGCTATCCTTCTTAGCGAAGTGGCGGAGCTTGCGGCCTATCCTGCAGTCCCTACTGGACTCTGGTGCTGGGGTAAATGAAGCCACGACTAATGCGACAGTGGTGCAGGGGTAAATGAAGCCACGACTAATGCGACAGCGGCAAGTCCTCAGTCAACAGTCTGGGCTATACTCTCCTCCGCTCTGAGACGCTCATGTCCTCAAACAGAAGAGTGCTCCCAGGCAAATACTCTTCACCTTTCCTTCATCCACATCTAAGAGAAGCGGGAGAGATGCTTACTCTATATTTTTTTTTTCATTTTTTTCCATCCCTTGCTTAAGATGCCTGGCACGACTGAGCAACAGCCAACCCGTTGCTCTCCTGCCTCTCAAGCTGACGAAGAAAAAAAATTACAGGATGCCTTTTTTCTTTCTCTTCCTCTTTTTTCCCTCAATATCGAGAGTGCCAAGAAGATAAGCTCCGAGAGACATGACCTCGACGCACCAATATTTGCCTTCCGACCTACGGTGCCGCCTGCCTACCTCCCTTCCTCTCCCTTTAAGAACGTTTAGCTAAAGCCTCGTGAGAAGGAAATGGGAGAGACGCGTAGAGACGCCATCTTTTTGTTCTTGTCGTTGTTGCTGTTGGTGCTGTTGCTGCTGCTTTCCCTGTTTTTGCGGCTACGGGTGTCTTCCTTTTTATTCTTTTTCTTCTAATTATATACTCTTAATCTGGTATTATCACTATAGTTATTATCAGTAGTAGTAGTATTTTGATTACCCTTATTATTGTCATTATTATTTTATTTATATTATTATTATTATTATTATTATTGTTATTATTATTATTATCATTAACATTAATATTATTATCGTTATTATTATTGTTAATAAGATGGTAATAATAACAGTAGTAGTAGTAGTAATAGTAGTAGTAGTAGTAGTAGTAGTAGTAGTAGTAATAGTAGTAGTAGTAGTAGTAGGGTAGTAGTACTACTAGTAGTAGTGGTAATAGAAGTAATTGAATGGAAAAGCATCTTAAAATTAGTAAAGATATTCTTTACCTTCGCAAGTGATCTGTAAGAATTAATAACATCAACAACAAGAACAGCAACAACAATCATAATAATAATGATAATAATAATAATAATAATAATAATAATTATAATAAGAATGATGATAATTATAATAAAAATGATGATAATACTACTGATAATAATGATAATAATAATAGTATTAATAATAATAATAATAATAATAATAATAATAATAATAATGGTAATTATAATGATAGTAATAATAATAATAATAATATTAATAATAGTAATAATAATAATAATAATAATAATAATAATTAATAATAATATCAATAATTGTAACAATAATAATAATAATGAAAATATTAATAGTAATAATAACAATATGAATAATAAAAATAAAGATAATGGAAATATTGATGATAATAGTAATAACATTAATAATAATAATAATAATAATAATAATAATCATAATAATAATAATAATAACACTGACATTAATAGAAATAGTGATATTGACAATGATAGTATTATTATTATTATTATTATTATTATAATAATAATAATAATAATAATAATAATAATAACAATAATAATAATAGTAATAACAATAATACTGATAATTAGTAATACTGATTGGTAATAATAGTTATCATGATGATGATAATAATAATAGTGATAATAATAAAAATTATAATAAATGTAATAAAAATCTTAATAACAATAACAATAACAATAAAGATAGGAAGAAGAAGAAGAAGAAAAATAATTTATATTAATTAATGATAATATTATGATGATAATAGAAATAATAATTATAATAATAATATCAATAGTAATAATAGTAATAATAATAATAATAATAATAATAATAATAATAATAATGATAATAGTAATAATAATGATGATAATAGTAATAATGATAAGAAGAGGAAGAAGAAAAGAAGAATTATTAATATTAATTAATGACAGTAATAATGATGATGGTAATTGAAATAATAATGGTAATGATAATAATAATAATAATAATAATAATAATGATAATGATAATAATTAATAATTATAGTATTAATAATGATAATGATAATTATAGTAATGATAATAATTATAGTAATAATAATGATAATAATGATAATAGTAATGATAATGGTAATGATAATGATAATAATAATGATAATGATAATAGCAAATATAACGACTGTAATCTTAACGATGATAATGATATATGTGATGTAAAACGTATTACGTTTTATGAATATGTAAATATTTTCGTGTGTATCCCATCATCCGATATTTATCGCATAGAGGATATACTAAACTGCCTAAGTATATTAACTTTTCCATTTGTTTGGTTTTATTGTATCATGTCGAAACAGAATCATAAATAAAAATTGCTCTCTCTCTCTCTCTCTCTCTCTCTCTCTCTCTCTCTCTCTCTCTCTCTCTCTCTCTCTCTCTCTCTCTCTCTCTCTCTCTCTCTCTCTCTCTCTCTCTCTCTCTCTCTCTCTCTCTCTCTTTTCCTTTACTTATTCCCTTCCTTCCTACACGAGACAAAAACACTTATCCTCACTCCACTACATCATACTTTTCATAACTTTTCGTTCGGTAGTTGTCTTGTTTTTTTGTTGGTGATTTTTTTGTTCGCTAGCTCGACAATGTAACGAGTATCGCTTCCGACTCACCTGCTTCTCTTACATTTTTTCCTACAGATCTTTCCTGTATTGAGATTATATTGTATTATGTTTTGCTTTGTATCTCAATTCTCAGATTTCGTGTCTCCTCTTTTACGTTTCTTTATATAGCCATAGTATGTGTTTTATTAATTACGTCAAGGCAACTTATGTAGTGGTGATTCGAGCGATACTTCGAGACAGCTGACTCACTGAATCATTCTACTTTGACCTTAAACCACTTCCCGGTGTGACAGCGTTGTGTGTACTCGTTCACTATCTTCTTCACTGTTTGGAAGCTTAGTCTGTGTCGTAACCTTGGAAGAATCTACATTTCTTCAGTCGAGTGAGTGTTTCTTGTGATTTACGAATTACCGATAATTGAACTTAACAATAGTTGATATTGATAGTTATTTGAATTGAAGATTTTATTTATTTAGCTTTACCGTAGCTGTTTTGTTGTTTATCTTCCATCGTTGTGTTTGGTATAACATGGAAAGTGTTGTATTGTTCTTTGGGTACGTTAGTGTTGGCTTCTTTTTACGGTGATTGTTTCATGCTTATTTTCACTTGTGATTGCCGTAATTTATCTATTTATCTGTTTTATTCTTTATTATTTTTTACTGTAATTTTATTTCGGATAGCTCACTTTTTATGTTTTTCCTATCGCATTCTTGTTAGACATTTTTTCTATTTATTCGTTTAAATTTGCTATATGGGGAAAACTCAGAATATCATGCACTGCATTGCTCTTCAAATGAAGCTCATCGAATTTCCTCAATCATAAGTTTACAACAACTGCTCCGCCACAATCTTAAGAAAACGTATTTCTCGCCTAATTATGTACTATTTTTTTTTTTTTATTTCTTTACTTGGTTAATTTCATAGCGGCATTTTTGCAATGGATGCTCTCGGAAACGGTTTATGATTATCAAGTATTCATAGCCCCCCAAAAGTGAGGAGGAAAATAAATTTTCATTGAAAGCAGAGGCAAAGATGTCATTAAAAGCAAACTCAACTGAAACATTCTGAATCTTTTGGAACTTTTCTCTAGACATTCAGACGAACGAGGGAGGAAATGAAACGTGTACTGCGAATAGATTTTGGGTAAACGATGTAACTACAAACGTGGAGAAACAACTTCATGTCGTTTTGTTTGATATTCTGCTGCATTCACAACTCGAAAATTCGTGTGGGAGAGCCGAGTTGCAAGACTTGTCTTCCCCCTGTCCATAGGCTGGTGGAGGGGATTGACTTAGGTCCAGATTAATCAAGCAAAGAGTTTAACAGGTGAACAAAACTGTCGGTATGGGAGAATGCGAGACTGGCATGGAGAATACCTGCAGGTGCCAAACTGTGTAGTGTGTTACAGGCGCCATGGAAACAGATGACTTTTTTTTATTATTATTACTACTGTTATTTCCATATAATGAAAGTATTTTGTTGATGACATCCATCAAGGAGTTAGTATTAATAGATCGAATCACAGTATCCTCTTTCTGGTCTTGAGCGACGAGTTGCTGAAATTTCATTGCTTCGTGAAGTTTTCAGTACCTAAGAAGTAAAACAGATCGCTAAAACACACTGACCGTTCTAAAATTGTTCTGATATCGTGAATGGAAATAATGTTGGGCTTGTAAACTGTATACGAGATATCCACCTGATAATAGGCAAAACATATGAAGCTGCTTAATTGATCGTAATATCAAAACTTAATGAGAAATTCCTAACAGTGCAAAAAAATACAACTATTTCGAATTATTGACAGATACGATACGATGAGAAATGTACATATGAACGTAAACCCTTATGTATTCTGATCTTTTCTGTCTTATGACCTGTGTGTACTACATAATAGTTTTGCATTCCTTTCCCTCCCCGCCGCACACCGATCTCTCTCTCTCTCTCTCTCTCTCTCTCTCTCTCTCTCTCTCTCTCTCTCTCTCTCTCTCTCTCTCAGCAGCAGTCCTGATCCAAATATTTTTGTTGACATGTAGTCGCAATCAATTCTGTTCACTCCCAATGTTTCAACATTTTTTTTTCTGGCTCTCACAAATGGTATTACTAAATTACGCCACCTTATCAAACTCAATTTTTTTTTCTTTCTTTCTTGTTTTTACCATCAATGTCACTGTCCTGTCATATTAGCTAAGGGTGTGCGGACCGTCATTGTATGTCGTCTTGCCCTTCTTTCCACTTCTGTCTCCTCTCTTTCTCACTCCTCTCTTGAGACTGTTGCGGTAGAGCCTTCCACTTAACCATCTCCCAAAGGGAAACAGACTCCTTCAAGATGTCCTGCTGATGTAGCAGTCCAGAATATACAGTAAGCCCGGTTAGAACTGTTGGTATAAACTGGTCTGTCTATACCTACAGTATACTCCTGGTACACACTTGGTTTTAATAATCACGTGTATATTTTGTTTGGGGATATTTTCTAAAGGCTGTTACATCGGACAGACTTTCCTCTTCCCCAGTTCTCCTTCACAGACCTGACCACCTAGTCTCCACTGTTAGTTGATGTATTTATGTTTGGATTAAATGGCACTGCTCTTCCTTAATCCATTTCTTATTTTCAGTCCGCATATGCGGAGAAACATAAAATTGCGTAGCTGAAATAAGGACTGTTACGTAGATTGTTTCCTCTATATTCCTTTCTTTTGATATTATGTCGACCTACAATGTGGCATATTGTTAAGTAAATATTAACGTCTTTTCAATGTTCATTTACTACATATTTTATATTCACGTGGTAGTAAATTAGAGAGTGGGTGCAGGAGAGTAGCACGCCTTTACTGTTGAATAAAGAAATTAAAGATATTAAGCCAAAATAAACTCTGATCAGCACTGTAGGAGATTAATAATCTATGAAGTCTTTTATAATGTAATCTTAAATTCACTACAGAAAAGTGTACCAACATTCTCTCTCTCTCTCTCTCTCTCTCTCTCTCTCTCTCTCTCTCTCTCTCTCTCTCTCTCTCTCTCTCTCTCTCTCTCTCTCTCTCTCTCTCTCTCTCGTTCTCTTGCGGGCGACTGATCATGGTGAATTACAAGCACGCACAGACAAACACTTTAACATATGCACTCACTAACGTGTTATATTTCATTTCCTTCTACTGTGTGTGTGTGTGTGTGTGTGTGTGTGTGTGTGTGTGTGTGTGTGTGTGTGTGTGTGTGTGTTTGTGTGTGTTTGTGTGTGCAGTCTTGTCCTAAGTTTATTGATAATTCTAACATTTATTTTAGTTTAGTGATCAAATAAGTATTTAAATTTATCGTTACTATCATTATTATCATTCTTATCGTTATTATTATTATTATTATTATTATTATTATTATTATTATTATTATTATTATTATTATTATTATTAACATTATCATTATTATTACTGTTCTTATTATTATTGCTAATATTATCATTATTGTAGTTATAATTATTATGATGATTATCATCCACAACTACTATTAATATTGTTTTTTACTCTTCATTATTATTATTATTATTATTATTATTATTATTATTATTATTATTATTATTATTATTATTATTATAATTATTATTATTTATTATTATTATTATTATTATCATTATTAATATTAATATTAATATTATTAATATTTTTCATTATTATTACTATTATTATTATTATTATTGTTATTATTTATTATTATAATTATTCTTAATATTGTTTATTATTATTATTATTATTATTATTATTATTATTATTATTATTATTATTATTATTATTACATATTATTATTATTATTATTATTATTATTATTATTATTATTATTATTATTATTATTGATGTTATTTTGTTATTATTGTTATTATTATTGTTACACACACACACACACACACACACACACACACACACACACACACACACACACACACACACACACACACACACAGAGTAGCCCCAACGTAACAAACACACCAGTGGCTATAAATTAAAAAGTTTTCTTCTTTTACTAATTCAGCTTAAAAGGAATGACGGTAAAACGGACAATTAGAGCTAGTCCAAGTGCGGAGGAGGAGGAACATGAGGATAGGCGAAGGGAAAGTGACTGTTAGGAGAGGATGAAGAGAGAGAGAGAGAGAGAGAGAGAGAGAGAGAGAGAGAGAGAGAGAGAGAGAGAGGTGGGGAGAGGAGGAAGGTACCGGGGTTTAATTAGGATGAAGGTGGGCGGCTGTCCAAACACGACCACCAGCCGCTAGTGCCAATATTTAGAGCTCTCACACCAACCGCTGAGGTAATTGCACAGCTGCGTCACTTAAATTTACAGCAACAGCAGGCATCATTCCTCACTGTTGACGTTAAGGGAGGCTCCAGCTGTCATTAGGGACTGCAGATGGGGAAGGAGAGGAAGGATGTAAGGGCAATAGCTATGCTTCAGTTGGCAATTCTCTCCCTTTCGCCTCCCTTTTTTTCCAACAGCATTTATGACTCTTATTCTCTTTCCACTATCTTGTGTGTGTGTGTGTGTGTGTGTGTGTGTGTGTGTGTGTGTGTGTGTGTGTGTGTGTGTGTGTGTGTGTGTTTTCTGCTACAATCATGTGTTATATATGCACAAGCCGTTTTGTCTTTCTGTGTTTCAATTAATAGAGCTATTATCGTTCGCTTCTTCTCTTTGTCAGATTTAATGCAGGCGAATCGGAGTTCAAAATCTAGGTGTTCCTTTGTTCTAATTAGCTGCATATCGTTCGTTAGAAGCTAATATTACCCTCTCCGAGCCAGTGTATCTGTTATTCAACCATTCAAGAGTACTTAAGAGCTCAATATGTGTATAGACCGGTGTTTGCAGGCGTTGAAATACTTTGGCAAAACTTGGCTTTCCTCCCTCGCGCTTAGTGTACATAACAACAAATCACTACCGAGCTAAGCTCGGACCTAATCTTCAGTTACCTTGAGTAATGATCAATGTTGCTGTTCCTGTTCCAGTCCCGCGGCAGAAGCATGAAAGGCAGTAAGGAATGAAAATGAGAAATGATGATGGTGTGACAAATAGAAAACCTTCAGGTTTTTAAAACGGGCACTCCCTCATTTGTATAGACAATGATATTTTTTGCGTGTACTTATATTTTACCCACACATCATATATATATATATATATATATATATATATATATATATATATATATATATATATATATATATATATATATATATATATATATAATTCATTACAGGACGCTCAGTATTACATTTATACGTCAATTGAAAATTCGGGAGTTTACACCTACGGCCAACCGATCCCCCTCACACACACACACACACACACACACACACACACACACACACACACACACACACACACACACACACACACACACACACACACACACAGAGAGAGAGAGAGAGAGAGAGAGAGAGAGAGAGAGAGAGAGAGAGAGAGAGAGACTGAGACTTACTGACTGACTGACTGACTGACTGACTGACTGACTCATTACAGGATTGGTCAATACTGATGTCCAAAAGTAATGAGTTTTTGCACAATCACGTTTTCATCAGTTCGTATTAAGAGGAGCACAGACACTCACTGCAGGCCCATAACAGGCTGATACATTCCGGCCGTCAAGAGCTCATCGGCACTAGCACTGCGCCATCCCACCCGTCGCTTCAGTAATGTGATGGATATAGTTGAGTATGCTAGGTTAGTTCATTCATGCTTAATTGTAGTTGCACTTCATTTTGTGCTGCTTTTATTTATATTGTAATCCATTGGGTTTTGTTTAATTTTTGCTAAATTTTGATCTGCACTGCTTTCTTTAATTTGTTTTCAACTTGTGACTGGCACTTTAATAAGCTTTTTATTATTATTGTTGTTATTATTTTTACTCTTATAATCGTTATTGATATTTCTATTTTCTATTATTATAATTATTATATTTATTATTATAATTATTATTCCATTCTTTATTATGATTATCATTAGAACTATTATTATTATTATAGAGATATTCAGAAAAAAATCATTGCATAGAAAAAAATATTACTTATTTATGTAACATAAAAAGGTTGTCTGATTACGCTAAATTACAAATTAATTAGAGCCACCTTCAAATCATGTGAAACAGTTATTTTATAACGTCCTCACTCCTTTTATTCACATATAATGTAGTTCAGTCTTTTCCCTGGAGGCGCTTTTTGTATGCTGAAAAAAGGTAATTACAGAAAATGAAATGTTAAACAACATTCCAAATGACTTGTGTGCTGTCATAAAAAAAATGTCAAGGAAAAGTTAAACTTAAATGAAAAGGAACATCTAGCTGTTGGGAGGAAATGGCGTTATAGAAGGTTTTGATTAAACAGTCTGCCTGTCTGAAATAGTAACTGTTAAATTGTCATTATTTATGAAGTGTGTATTGAAAGATATCAAGACATTAATGACGTTCTTTCCCCTTTGCAAGGTTTACGAATGTCAACACTGAAAAAAAGTAACTCCAGGCAGTCAGTAGAATGTGCAACATTATTTTTTTGATAAGAAAATCAATATGAAAATGATATATCAACATAACATTTTTATGTTATTGTGAATAAAAGATGTAATCTTCCTGCCCCCAAGGTGCTTATTGCCGGCCGCATGGAATAGTGCTGGTGCACGTATGTGCTGCAAAACGGTATCGTTAAAGTATACTTGCTTGCCAATAATGTGATAACAATGATTATTAAATGTATTCTTTCTGTGTGTGTGTGTGTGTGTGTGTGTGTGTGTGTGTGTGTGTGTGTGTGTGTGTGTGTGTGTGTGAGTGAGCGGTGGCGATTTCCCTATCGACACTAAATAAATATTCTTGAAAAAGTTATGTAGAGGGATTACAGGTGGATGCAGCTATTTTCTGATTGGGACTGCCACGTGCAGGTTTGCGGGTTACCTCCGTCTTATTTATCGTAATCCTTATGGCTTTTAGATTATTATTTCTTCGTAGCGCGCGCACACACACACACACACACACACACACACACACACACACACACACACACACACACACACACACACACACACACACACACACACACACACACACACACACACACACAGTAAGTAATTAAGTAAATACGTAAGTTAGTAAGCAAGTATTTATTGACCACAATTTCCAGTTACAGATACAAGATACTTGATATCTGTAAACATTAACGTAAACTGAAAAAAATTACTGTGAAATAATCATGGTCCATACGAAAGCACATAAGGATTACACAAAAAGAATGTCAGCTACAAAACGTGATCTGCATCAAACAGAATAAACTAACTAAAGTAAAAATAGCCACGCAAAGCTGAAGAGTGATGTGAATATTCATTCATACAAATAGTTTACAAAACTTGTCGCCTCATATAAGAACAATAATATTCATTCATACAAACATATTACAAACATGTTACTGTATAAAACAATCATACTAAGTAATTGTACTCGAGAGAGTAGGAGTTCCAGACACCCTGAACTTAGATAAATGCAAATGCAAATACAAAACACATATTTATTGAGGACATTTTTATTAAGCCAACTACATGGTAAACAATTAAAGTTTCGAACGCCTTGAACAGTATTCCTTCAACATTACTGTTAATCAAAGCATGAAAGCAAGTTGTAAACAATTTCCACAACAGAGAACTGAGTATCGTTATTCAGGATTTGACACCAAGAAGTGAAAACATACCTAGTACGTATTGCTTAGGTCAGCGGACATGACTTCAGTACGTGAAGCTCCGTTTGCACGACTCCGCACTTACGTAACCGCTCCGCCATCTCCAGCTATCCCTGTCCATGCTTGTTTGATCGACCGGTCTCGATCGCGAGATTATACCTGGTGACCCGGAGATGAGTAAATGCAAATCTGTGAATCTCATCAATTTTATGTTGACGTGTTTAGATTTCGTGTACGGTTAACGTAGGACTTAAAGTTTTATGTTATTCTTCTGGACTAAATAGAATTTATAACCGATTTTTTTTTTTCTTAACCGGTTCAGTGGCAACTGTGATATCATCAATAGGATCGTTAATCAACCAGTTTACGTGTTGACTTGGTCCGAGTATTAGTATCCAGGATCAGCCTGACGGCGTGCGCCCATAAGTCATTAGGCATCTCGCGCCTTTCCCCACAGTCCTTGGATCAAGTTTTCTTTGTCTTGCTTTTACTAGAGCTTTCAGTGGCGGATACCCAGGTTCAACATAAAGATCCTTACACGTCATGTTACGGTCTCCTAGCAGCTGTTTATTCCGCCAATTATATAGTTTTTTCATTAGTCTTAGGTCCCCGTTGAACCAGGACTCACACATATAGAATGGATGACATTAAGGCTGCTTCAAACATTTTCTTTTTAACATAGAATGGTTTATATGTGTTCTTTTCTAAAAATGACACAAATTTAAGAATGTAACACGTTTTGGCTTGAGCATAGACAGCAATAGCGGACGATAGGGTACCTTCGCGTGTGAAAACACTACCCGGGTACACATACCTGTCACACCATTGAACGACCATGTCCCCGATGACGAACTGTTCCCAATCTCCCCTCGACGCATGGATTGCAAAATATTTGGTCTTGAATTATTCACAGCCATACTGTTAATCTCACAGAATTTATTTAATAATTCCAATCTACGATGCAGACCGCGTTGTTGAAAGAACAGTATCATCCATCAGAACTAGGAGGTGAAGCCACTGTAGGAAGCCATCTGGATTGCAATTATTTTTTTTATGAAATTTATCATATTTACAAAAAATTATGAACAGTAGACAGGATGATGGGGACTCCTGTCTGACACCGATCTTGGACGCCAAGACAGCGGTTTCAACGATACTCAGAGTGACCGCGTACATGGCTACCAACGCTGCTAACATTCATGAACCGCATCCAAGTTCTTGCATAATACTAAACATCTTTGTGCAAAGGAACCGATCGTACGCCATGGAAAAAATCTACGAAACACAAATAATCTATCCTTTTTCGTCAGGGCGGCTAGATCAATTAACAGTCTAATTATGGCCCGTCCACAAGACGGGCAATTGTACGGCGGGCACTCTAATTTGCCCGGGATTCACTCGCTTTGGAACAGTGTTACCAGATCAAACTGTCCAATTAAAGCGGGCGGTAGGTACAGGCAGGCGAACGTATGACTTGGGTCAGACGGCGGGCAGTGGGCAGTCTGTGGAAGGCAACGTCGGACAGTTAGAGCCAAACGCATAACTTTATTGACAATAATGCTATGTGCAAGAAGAAAAAGGACAGGAGAGAGAAGAAAGAATGGTGCAAAAAATGGTTGGAAAATAGAGCAACATTGTGACACTTTTACGTGTATCGATATTCTTTCTTACTTCTTCAAAGAAAGACCAACCACTGTTGTTCATGTGCTCTGCTATTTTTTGCAGTGCTGTGGCCTTTCTGTCTCTATTTCTATACTCCACAGTCTTCACATTCCACAGAAACGGTTCCTCTCTGTATAAATCTATTAAATGCCGGGTTGCTTCCCTTGTCCACTTTTCCATGCTGGATAGACATGAGTTCACTCCATCTACTCGACAATTGATACAGATACCGACGGAGGGCACGGTGTTGACTTGTAACATCGTGTATCTGGCAACGTGATTTCTAGTCTCCAGCCTATCCAGTGCCTCAACAACGGTCACGGGCACCGGCACTTCGATGGTTTGCCCGTGGTTTTCTCGTCTATGACGTCATCTACACTCGTGACTGCCATCCATTCACAAAATTGGTAACAGTGTCTGCCCGCCGTGCATTTGCCCGCCGTGTGGACGGGCCTGTGTAACAATATGCTCAAGGCAACCCCTGCCCTGTTGATTCCCTGCCTACTCCCGATGCTGAATGAACCACATAATCATCCGGGTCGAGACTCTACTACGTTTCTTGAATATTATGACCATACGGACCAACTGCCAGGATCCAGGATAAGAACTAACCAACCACCAAATTTTGCTCTATACACACAGTAGCTAAAGTGTTTGTATTCGCAATAGGCATACGATCAGAAGTTATAGGGTATGACAGAACATAAGACCCAGGAGCTACTAAATTTGAAAAATGTTTTAAATATCAATACCGAAACGTGCATTTAAATTGCCCATAAGTAGTACATTACAACTCTCCTCCTCTGTACCTATAACTTTCTCTGGTATATAACTGAAACTATTAGGATTAGAAAATTGTGAATCTGATGGGGGCCACATAAACGAACCTTAAGAGCATTATACTTAACAGGGACAATCTGAGCCAAATTTGATCTTTCATCGTTTAATCCCCACACATCACACTTGACTGAAAAGAGTTTCTCAGAAAAAAAAAAACCGGACCTCCTTTGCGACCATCGAACCTCACAGTGTTTCTGTAGCAAACATATCCTGGTAAGGATATACGTTCGTTGGTTTTCACTTCATTCAACTCTATATCATCTTACCTCATTAACAAAGCTTGCACATTCAGTTTTTCCAACTTTATACATACCCCATTGATGTTCCAAGACGGGATGGAAACGTTTCTGCTTTGTAGTTCAATTAGAAAGGGGCCGGCCGCCAGCTGTCGATGATCACATCATCACGGTAATCTTCTCGTCCTCGTGTCCAGCCTGATCACGCAGCCAGTGTTCTTAGGTTTGGCCTTCTCCGCCACCTCGACTTCCTGCAGGCGCTTCCACTCGTTTCACACGGAAAGATATACGTCTCTCTCTCTTCAGAAACACACGTTCGTCGGGAGCGCCGCTCTTGTTTTCCAAGAACCTTATCCTGTACTTGCCTCGAGGCCAGTGTCACCAGGATGGCTATTTTGCCTCCTTCCCCCGCTCACTCCGTCCCAATCTCCAGCAAGACTCGATGTGAAAGGGTTCGTCCAGCTCACTCCAGATCTTGCTAAGTTTCTCCATGTCATGTCCGTTGTCTCCAGCCAAGCTCTCGCCTTCATCAGAAACGCCTAGGACGATCAGCTTTGTCTCTCTTTCTCTTCTCTCAATTACCTCCAGGAAGCTGTGCTGTCTATCAATAACTTCGGTTTGCTTGTCAATCTGGTCTTGCATTAATGACAGTTTTCTGTTGAAAGTGCTCTGTGGTGATGCTATTTTACGTTTGAGAGCTGCCAGTTCTCTTGTGATATCATCCAACTTCTGCTGCAGCTCTCCTAACACAGTTTTAAATGCAATGATGCAATTCACTAGCACATTTTTATTCACCCTGGATAACTGATGTTTCTCCAACTGCAATAAATCAATCATTGACATGTCTTGGGAAGACATTTTCAATTAGGAGTTGGATTTGGCTGAGAGCAGCAACTCACAAGTACGTTGTGTCGAGACAGATGTTAAGCGAAGTCGACTCCGGTGGCGCCGCTGTTACCCTGGCAACACTGACGTCACATACCTCTACTGCGCATGTGCACCCAGGGTTAGTGGCTCGAAAGAAATGTTAGCCCCAGACTTGACCAATCCGTTGTTACTATCCTTATGCACTGCTGACTCGGTCTGATGAAGTCCAGAAACGTTCAGCGAATCAGGAATTTGAAGATAACTACGGACCCGTCTCAGCCTGATGCTCAGGTGGCCATAGCTCCCGACACGTAGACACACACACACACACACACACACACACACACACACACACACACACACACACACACACACACACACACACACACACACACACTTAATGATCAGACAAAACACACTGTGTCCACATTACATTGTTGTTGAAAGATCGTCTAATGCTGCTACATTACTTTCCGATCTTGTCTTCCCCGACCGTTGATTCGTGTAGGGATTGCTTATCTTATTGTTGATTATTTATTTTTTCCGACGTATTTACACACCATGTCAGTTTGATGAATGCTGGCAGGAACAGCAGACTCCTTTCTCTGCCAATGTGAATGAGACTCGGCTTTAATGATTAAGAAACTCAACTCTAAATACGGAGGCAGTCTTCTCCCTTTTCTTTTTTGTTTTTTTGTTAGAGAAAAGATTTAGATGACTCGACACGAAGAATTTTCCCACAGCACAGTAGAACGCATTTTACCTTCATATTTTCCCGTGTGAGTGTGGCACCGACGGGAAATGGCCTCTTTGTGTTGCCGTCTTAGATAATTTTTTTTTTCTTTTGAGGAGATAATATGGAAGGAAGAAGTGGAGTTACGGATGGCAAGTCGTGTTCCCTGAGGCGTCAAGAGTGAAAGTGAGGTTGAGACAGAAGAAATATATATACCACTTTCACCCAGTTTTTTTCTTATAATTTCCTGCCGCGTATTTAAGTTCGTATGCATAATTTACTCTGGCTCCTGTGTGTGTGTGAGGGGAGGTGGCATCCACATCCGTAACGATATCAGTGAAATGGCAGAAGGTTTTTTAGTGCGTTGCATGTATGCCTCTGAAGATTGTTTGTTGCACTTGTCTCGTAAACTTCCTAAGATATCTTTATTAAATTCCAAACTACCTATCTAGATTCAACTGTATTTTTTCCTTTTCTTTGCAAGAGTAAAAACACAACTTTATGAAACTTGTCTGTATGTGTTAAGTTCGTACCTTCTTACCTATGTGCGTTCGCACGCTTCAGCACACACACACACACACACACACACACACACACACACACACACACACACACACACACACACACACACACACACACACACACACACACACACACACACACACACACACACACACACACACCTTTCTGAACACAACGCCGATAGAGACGTGCAGTGGCCAAGACCTTTATATATCTCTCTTATGATAAAAGTAATGAGTCGATGGTTTTACATACACAATTATAGTTAAAGAGACACATTTATATTTGTATTTATAGTGATTCTAGAAACGTAAAGGATGCTGCAACCGTGAAAGCAATTTCTATTGAAATAAACTAAACGTTACATCTGTGCAGATGAATTTTATGTCCTGTGTTTATTAAAAAAAATAATATTTCCTAATAACATTTTGTTTTTTTGCTGAGATTTTGTTATAAGACTTCTCTGTTCTATAATTTACACTTATAACATTTGGAAAAGACAAGTCAAATAATTATTTCCAGGAATATGTTATTCATGAGTTTGATGAATACAGACATGTTTAGATGGGTCTTGTATAACTGGCCGCGGGAAACTGACCGCAGGACAACTGGCCGCTGGCCGCCATATAGACTGGAAGGAAACTGCAAACTCATAATTTGTGTACTTAAGGCAGTTCATTTATGAACTTATGACAGATACTTACATCCCGACCAGCGAATGATTGATTAATGAACCAATGAAAATTATTCAGTTTTAAATTAAAGCATTAAACAAAAGTAAAACTATGTATTAAGAAACAAAATAAGGTAGATTTGGGTTATAGAACTTGAAAGAATGTAAACTTATCAAAACTGTGTGTGTGTGTGTGTGTGTGTGTGTGTGTGTGTGTGTGTGTGTGTGTGTGTGTGTGTGTGTGTGTTTGAGGGCGCGCACGTACATGCGTGCGTTCTTGTTGCGTGCGTGCCTGCGTGCGTGCGTGTGTGCGTGCGTGTGTGGGTGCATGTGCACTTGTGCATGAAGGCAAGATCGATTTCACTGACATAAACGCAACACTAGTATTTCACTATTATAGCAAATTGCAAAGGAAAATTACATCAATAGTTGCACTGCCTGTAATCTGCGTTTTCAGTGAAAGCCTTCCACCTGAATGATAGGCAAAATTCAATCACATTGGTGCGAGCAGAGAGGTAAGGAGGAATAGAATCCAGGAGACACTACATGGCTGGCTGCTGGATTAAAGTCACAGTATTATACTAAGTGACCTCACACGCAGTCCATTAGGGAGGGTTGCGATGCACTCGCCTGGAGTTTATTCTGTGTCCACGATTTCAGTACACAATATCTGAGTTACCAAAGTTCGACACACGAGTCAAGGAATACAGAATGAAATTCACCGTTTCTTAACTATATTGAATTAAACATACCATCAACTGTGCATAATCGTGGATTTATTTGTAGTGCTAGAAACATTTAACTACTTTACGATGAACGAAATGAAAAGATATGCATTGCTTTTTTCATGGATGTTTATCAATCTTCCTGATATACAAACATGAATTCATTGATAACCTGAACATTATTGTCAATTACTCTTTATAATACAGATGAGGCAGATGTATTTGATGAAGCCATGGAGGCGGAGTAGGCAGCATGTATGAGGGAATGATATGAAATGCACAAAAGACAGAGAGGCTTCAGGAGAGGAGAGAAACTGAAAGGGAGTGGTGAAAGCTGTAGGTAAAAGGACGTAGGAGACACAAAAGAAAATTCCAATTCCATCTGTAAAAAGTCTTCCTCTTTTCATAAAGGTTAATTTACTCCTGCAGGCGAGTGTTGTCTCAGGTATAACTTTAAAGCTTTGTTCACGCAGGTATTCATGTGTCCCTCCAGCGTAACTCGCTTAGCATTTCCTTCCAGTTATTTAAGTTCGCTGTGTCTGTACGTTTATTATTCCATAATTAGTATATAATTTTATGTATTGTTATTACATTTTTTTCACTTTTTTTATTCATCTCTTCTCCATTTTCTTCTTTTGCCTTCCTTAGCTCTATGCCGCAATCAATGTAGCTATCCGCAGCATAAACACGATTATGTGTATTTCTTAGCTTATACTTTTCAATAAAGTCTCTTCAACGTCTTTTGTGGCATCGAACACTTGATAAATGTCACCATCTCTATAATTTCGAACTTCATATGAATTTATGAGTTTGACATAGTTTCCTTGACGTACACTCACACACACACACACACACACACATATATATATATATATATATATATATATATATATATATATATATATATATATATATATATATATATATATATATATATTATCTTTTTTGTTATGGGAGAGACTTCTGAATCAATATTCCTTTTAATTGGTGTCTTAACTATTAGTCTTTCAGCAATGTATACCAATACCAATACAATATTTTGAACCAGTTACCTCTCTCTCTCTCTCTCTCTCTCTCTCTCTCTCTCTCTCTCTCTCTCTCTCTCTCTCTCTCTCTCTCTCTCTCTCTCTCTCTCTCTCTCTCTCTCTCTCTCTCTCTCTCTCTCTCTCTCTCTCTCTGTCGTATGGTGAACTTAAGGACCTAGAGATCTTGACATAAAAACGATATAGCGACAGGTGTTCTTTTTCTCAGAAAGAAAGTGGAAATATAAAATTGTGCAGGTGCGTAGGACTGCAATGGGCAGAGAGCCGTGAAGAAGAGCAGCACAAAGAGAGAGAGAGAGAGGAAAAAAAAAGAGAAAAACATTTAGGAGAGGACTAGTCTCAGTGAAAATAAGAAAAATTATTTGAGTGAATTGAAATTAAACAAAGAAAACCAATGAGAGTAGGAGAGGGAGCGGGCGTGCACACACACACACACACACACACACACACACACACACACACACACACACACACACACACACACACACACACACACACACACACACACACACACACACACACACACACACACACACACACACACACACACACACACACACACACACACAGAGAGAGAGAGAGAGAGAGAGAGAGAGAGAGAGAGAGAGAGAGAGAGGGGGGTCATGTGTTCGTCTTTACTGAGGAGTACGAGGTGTTCTTGGTACACATTAATAGCATTAATGAATTTATAATTAGTGAATCCAAGTTTTCCTAGAAGTTTTGTGTGCGTGTTCAATTTAGAATATTGTTGATATTTAATTTATATATTGATCATAGACACCAAATTAATTCCTAACTTGAATGCTGAAATATTACATATTGAATCTGATACATCATACAAGTAGCCAGAAAATTGACCACTGGAGTATTATGTTTATCGCAGCGACATTTTAGTACCATCTAATATTGTGCCAATCCTGTAAGCATGATTGCTCCTGAAGTAGTATAAGAGAATATTATCAAGTTATTTCTTCCTAACTCACATTTTCTATAACATTTGTCATAAAAAATATACTGAATTATTTAACCGTAAAATATAGATTGCACCGCCATTAATTTATTGGACAGCAAAATTAACAATTAATTGACCATAATCGGAACTGGAATTACGCGAGAACCAATGCTGCTTCACTTATATAACATCCCCCGACCAATGTCTTCTGTGTTTCATTTTCGCCTTTTCTTTTGCTCTTCTACCCACAGTACCACCACCATCTTCGTCGGCCACGCCACCATAACTCTTCAGTCCCCTGTCTAAAGCGAGACGGCGAAGACTGATCACATTCGCTGCCACAATCCATTTTCACAAACTTGGCACGGCATTCGGTTGTCTCGGCATGTTCCGCGGTGAGTGGGTAATCCTACAGAACTCTTCAAGGAAAATCGAATTGTTCTCTCTATATTATATATATATATATATATATATATATATATATATATATATATATATATATATATATATATATATATATATATATATATATATATATAAGATAAACTGAATGATGTTGGAATAAAAAGATGGAGCTATAGAAATTTCTGGAATCCATCAGACTTGAAATTCACTTGGAGATGGTGGTGGTGGTGGTGGTAGGTGGCAGCGTCAGAGGTGGAAGTGATATTACTGAAAAAGGAATAGGAGGTAGATTAGAAACCTCAAATATTTACTTCTTTAAATTAATCTATATTGAAATCCTTGCCTTTCTGCCCTGCTCACTCTTTTCCCTGTGCTTGTCTTCCTTTTCTCCGTTCTTCTCCTTTCCTCGCGCAGTATTCCGACTCTGCAGAAGTTTAGTCAGTAGCACTTCTACATCCAAATTCGTCGACTTTGCAGTGTGACTTGTATCCTTCAGATATTGGTCCAGCGTTTAATTGGTCTAGCAGTTCTTCTCCGTTCCGCTTCGTCGCACTATCTAGGTTTGGAGGATTTGAAACGATGGTAAAGTTTGCTGAGATAGTAAGAGATAGATAGATAGATAGATAGATAGATAGAGAGAGAGAGAGAGAGAGAGAGAGAGAGAGAGAGAGAGAGAGAGAGAGAGAGAGAACCAATAGACAGAATTAATATTAAAGTGTAGAAGTAGTTTTTAAATATATTCAACCATTTACGTATTAGTAATCAAATATCCGTGCCACCTAGGTCAGATACAAAGAAAGAGAGAAATACAAGAAATAGGAAATGAAGGAGAAAGAGGAATAGGAAGACGAGCAGACAGACAAATAAACAGACAAATGGGTTGTCTTATTTTACGTTTCTTATGCAAGTAAGGAAAAAAAAACATGTAAAGTTATAACATACATTAACAAACGAGTATAATGACAGCCTGTAAATAACCGAGAAAATATATGAAGGGAGGGATTTAGTACATAAATAGAGGAGCTAAACAGAAGCAAAATACATAAGTTCAAGCTGCGTTACTACTAGAATATGAAAAAAATAAGATATTGTTTCTAAGATATAATAGAATGAATAATGCAGCACTAAATAAATAGTTTCAGGTTATATCCGGAGTTTACGTCTATCTGAGGTTTGTTTAAATAGAAGAGAAAAGATGAGGCTAACCACACGAGAAGAAAAGAATATATTTAATGCCAGAAGCAACTCATCTTATGTAAGACACTGAAGGAAAGAAAATAAGTTTTCGTTGATATGAGATGAAGCTCGGCAAATTATTGAAAGAAATGTTTGCCTGCGCCGAAAAAAAAAAAGTGTGTAAAATTCTGACATTGAAGAACGTCGTACTATTAAACGGGTTAAGTTAAGTTAGTTAAATGCTGCCGCATTTTAACTGTTTGTCAAGTTACAGTCTTTAGCATCTTTCATAGAAATTGATAAGCACTCTCTGACTATAATATCCCCACCCTCAAAAAAAAAAAAAAAAAAAAAAAAAAAATATATATATATATATATATATATATATATATATATATATATATATATATATATATATATATATATATATATATATAATATATATATATATATATATAATATATATATATATCGCGTCTTTCGCGAATCAGAATCTGGACCAAACAATGAAGATGAACTCTGCCTTGCTGGCAAACAGATCACACCTGTGGCCACTGCAAGCGTCTTCTGCCTATATAGTCTGTATCAAGAGACCAAAACATATAAACGTCATTCGTTTTCCTCAATCAAAGATTCACTCACTTAAGACTAAGTATCAAAAGGAATGTTACATTTCACCTGAAAGGTTAATATATTTACGGTATAAGATCAGTTAAAAATTTTCAGTCTATTGGTGTTCGTTTTCATAAAATGGTAAAATGATAAGCATCCAGGCGTACACGAAAGTGGTATTATTTTAAGCTTCGCTGCCTCATTGCCTTGACACGGAAAGTTTTCAGGTGGCAGGAAAAGTATCGCCAAGGAAGAACATTGAACCCACGAGGGTTGTTTCAACATTGTTTGAAGTTTAGAAATCTTCAAATATTCACATTAGGAAAGGAAAGGAATTTTCATAGACAAGCAGTCATGGGAATGGTGTAAAGGATAATGATGAAGAAATGATTACTTGAATGACTCATTTTTTATTCTAATGCTGCAGCAAAGAGGTCATTATTTGCTCCGGAAACCTAGAGAAAGATGGTCACAGGGGAAAATAAAGTGAAGTTATTTAAGAATTTCTTAGGTGGCGTCACAACAACAGACTATTGTAATGGAGCTGGATTTATAGTCATATAAAATAATTTAAGTAATATTAAAATAAACGGTAAAAGTAACAAAATAAAAGGTCACCTTATACTCATAGGTCACGAAAAAAGGCAAAACTGTTAAACGCATAAGGTACTGGCCCTGCAAACCCGCCCCAAGAAAAAAAAAAAAAAATCTTTGTTGGCAACTATTGAAAAATTTCTCTTTGTTGATCTATGTCAAAGGTAAAGTTTCTAACGAGACAAGACGAAAGGGACACGTTCGTTTTAGTGTGAATGTAAAAGGCTAGCGCTTGCAAATTACATCCCCAAGTTAGTGGCAATAAATGTGACCGGGGATACACTGCAGTGCTCAATGAGGAACACCGAGCACAAAGCTCTTTAGCGGCACAAAGGAGTCTTTGAAAGGCACCAACAACACACGCTTATAAAAATATAAACGCGCGTTTCCTTGAATAGTAAAGACTGGGGGCAAGTATACATTTCATAGGGAAGCGAGTTTTCTGTGTTTCACAATGTCTGAAAGACGAAAAGAGAAAGAGAGAGAAAAAAAAAACGTTTATAAAGAAGGCGAGAAAGAAGAGACACAAAGCTTTAGTAAACATGGATAACGGAGGAAGTAATGTTTTCCTCCACTAGAACCTTTGAAGGCGCAGTCGCAAATTATACTTCAATTCCACCTTTGTCTCAAGAAGCGCTGCAGCAGGGGGCTGAGGACGCAGCCGTGGGAGGTTGGTGCCGAAAATATTATTCTCTCACAGATCGCCTGCAATAGAAGGCTGACATGTGAACATGCCCCTTGAATATAAAAGGTTAGTCTTGTGGGAAAGGAGGAAGAATGTGGTAAGAGCAATGCTTGGGAAAGGAGGAATGATTGTGGGGAGAGCAACGTGAGAGAGTGGAAGAATTCGTCACGACCTGGAAAGAGAGGCAGTCACGTTTTGCATTAAGATATCCTTCAGGCACAAATGAAAAGCAATGTCCCTTTATTGAACTGCCAAAAATTTCGTACCATATTTTGAAAAATCTATTAGGCAGTAGAATCAAGAGTTGTCAAACACGATGCTGAAATTTATATGCTGGAGAGGATAAATTCAGGGCATTACCGTATGTCGGTTTGTATATTCGTATATCCAAGTATGGATTGCCTCACCTCAACTTCGTACAGATGTAATTTGAGTGAAGACGTAATGAATGAGTTATGAGAGACAGCAAGTAGACATATTGAAGGTGGTAGGTACTCAGGCAAAACGAACAGATAGATGCAGGTAAGCAAGCAGGAAGACAGTTAAGCAGGCAAGTAGGAACGCTGACAAAGACAAACAGACAAAGGGAACCAGATAGACAGACAGACAAGCATTTAGGCATATAACTACGCAAAAAAAAAAATGTATTTATTTAGATGAGGTGGACATAGAGCGTGAAGAGAAAGAGAAGAGAGAGAGAGAGAGAGAGAGAGAGAGAGAGAGAGAGAGAGAGAGAGAGAGAGAGAGAGAGAGAGAGAAGAAAAAAGTGTAGAAACAGTGTATACTATATTCAAACATTCACATATCACTATTAATAAAATATACGTGTCATTTAAGTCGGAAATATATTTACAAACACACTATAAAAAATGTCATCGTTGCCTCACTCCGCCAATTTTTAATCGCTGGCTCAACACACTGCTATGCTGCTCTTAAATTTGAGAGATAGCTCACTTTAACAACTCTGCTCCAACATCTGGTTACGGAGTTAGCCACTGTTGCACCGTTTATATGCAAATAGGGCAATTTTATAACATTTGAAGCATTTTCTGGTCCAAGTAGAGTGAATTGCCCCTGGAATTTTCCATGCGTCATCATAAAACTGAGCCCTCGGAGACTTATGGGCGAGACCTGCGTGCACCGAGTGTTGTTTACTTCCTAAGGTGGTATGATAAAGCTAAGCACCCCACACCAGTCCAAGGACCACGGCACCAGTATTATGTGACATTAGAATGGTAAATATTCCAAGAAGTGAGTGCCACCGACGGAGACTCTCTGGCGGGTTTAGTAGTTGTTAGCATAGTAAGTCTTGAGTTCATCTATATGTCACAGAAAGAACACATTACACTATAAACGCATGTATGTTATGTTTGACTATCTATCATTTCCTGCAACACCCCAATGACACCAAAGACACATGCAACATTCCTATACAACACAAAGGCTTTTCCACGGCACACTTCGCTCACAAAACTCAGCCTTCACCACTATCATCACACTACGCCACCAACGGCTGGCCTTGGTCCACAAATAACACACGCGCTGCCATAATCCATTAAGAGAAGCAAAATTAAATTCTCCTCGGCGGTCTCCCCATTGCGCCTCAACGCCCCGGCAAAGAGTGATGTTCAATTTGCCGAAGTGAGGTGGCCGAGCGTCCTGAAAGCGGCCCGGATTAAACGTCACACTGTTCACTGAGGCTCCAAAATTATCAACGGATGGTGCAGGAATACCCTAGCGAGTATATCGACTTACGCTTTATTTCATTTTTTTTTTCTCCCTCTCTCTTTCACTATGCAATCTTTTTCCTCTCGTCCCTCCATTTTTTTCTTCTTTTTTTTTTGTATATTTATTTTATATCTTTCCCTTGAGAGTAAATATAATCAGGGAAACTATATTATATTATCTGTCACATAAAGAAGCTGGTAATTAAAATTTCTTTTTCGAGGGGAAGGAGAGATCACGCTGATTTTTTTTTTCCGGTCTCATTCTTTTATAATGAATAACAAGGAAAACGAGAAAGAGTGAAAGGGGAAGAGGAACAGCAGCAGGAGGAGGACGGGCAAGAGAAAGAAGAACAAAAAAGAAAAGCAAGAGGATGACGAGGAGGTGGTGATGGCTGTGTTAGTGAGGAAAGCGGTGGTGATAATGGCGGTGATGTCTGACGGACCAATATTGTGTGGGAGGAGTGTTGCGGTTCTTTCAAGAGTAATTTTACTTCACTTCGCGGTCAAGTGTCGTAATAAAAGGCTCAGCACATCATTTATGATCCTTCAGAGATGCTCTATAATGGTAAATATCAAAAGATTTTAAAGATCCCAGACCTCATCAGGATTCAGGAAGTCATTTGAAACTCGTCCATTGAATGTGTTGATAAAAGAAGGAAAATAGAGGGAAGGTATATTGCGTGACGCACCGCCAGGAGGTTCAATTAAGGACTTGTGAATTACGCTGTAATCCCCCAAATGCGATCAGTTGGTAAAATAAACCGTGCAAAAAAATATACAAGTCAGCGTCAGAGAAGCTGTGTTAGATGGGGCTGTGTTGAAATATAGAAATATTGTATTAGTTCACTTCTTCAGAATACCGTAGTTGTGTCGCCCGTCATTACTATATGAATAACTTAGGGGAAGTTTATAATCATTATTGTTATTATTATTATTATTATTATTATTATTATTATTATTATTATTATTATTTATCATTATTATCATTTTTTTATTATTATCGTTATCATCATTATGATTATTGTAGTTTATTTTTTATTGTTCCGTTGTTTTTTTTTTATTGTTCCCGTTGATGTTTTTTTTATTATGTTGCTTATCTTGTTGCTGTTTTTTTGATGATGATGTCATCGTTGTTGTGATAGCGGTTGCTGATGTGGTCGTATTGATTATGCTTGTTGATGTTGTTTGTTTTGTTTTTATTGTTTTTGGTGTATTGTTTACCGTTGGCCTTCTTGTTATCCTTTCCTCATATTCAGATGGTTGTTATTCTTGTTGTTGTTGTTGTTGTTTTGTTGGTATTTCACTTAACCTTGCTTACCATTTTGGTCTGACGCATGAAGCACAAACAAACACATAATACTCAGAATTCCTAACACAACAAATAAGTATAAGAAAAGTCTGTCTCACCCATTTACTTATTTACTTTTGTATATGCGGGTTTATTCTTCAAATAACGCGTATATTTGTGAAGGTATTCATTATCTTTTAAGGTGACTGCCGGTGATGGAAGAGTTACATTAGTCAAGGTTTATTTATAGTTCCAATTTTGGATTGCGTATGTTAATATTGAGAGAGAGAGAGAGAGAGAGAGAGAGAGAGAGAGAGAGAGAGAGAGAGAGAGAGAGAGAGAGAGAGAGAGAGAGAGAGAGAGAGATAAAAGCAAGAAAAAGACGATGATGTTACACACACACACACACACACACACACACACACACACACACACACACACACACACACACACACACACACACACACACACACACACACACACACACACACACACACACACACACACACACACACACACACACACACACACACACACACACACACACACACACACACACACACACACACACACACACACACACACACACACACACACACACACACACACACACACACACACACACACACACACACACACACACACACACACACACACACACACACACACACACACACACACACACACACACACACACACACACACACACACACACACACACACACACACACACACACACACACACACACACACACACACACACACACACACACACACACACACACACACACACACACACACACACACACACACACACACACACACACACACACACACACACACACACACACACACACACACTTTCACTGATGCTAACTGACACAACACGAAGGAAGTTTCATCGGCACGTCGAATATCATCCCTTACTTTCTGTACTCCCCATGGATCGTCATCTGGATTCTGCTTTATTAGGAAACATCAGCCATGAATTTGAATTAACTAAACTTCGACGTAGTGTAAGACTAACTTTCGTCTTGTGGGAATCCAAACTTGATCGCGGTGCAAATTTTGCCATTTGTTGAGTGATTTAAAGTTACCTACTTGTCACCATGATTCCCAGGTCCTAGATGGTTACACCAAAGATGCGCTTGGGTGGTGATATGTGCCCTAATATGGATACCACTACAAATAAAACTGCCCGCGCCACTAATGGGTAGAAACTTAACAACGCTTCCAATACCCTTCAAGTTACCTATAGGCGCTATAGGCTAAGACATGAAAAAAAAGAAAAATGGATTTCGTGAGAGCGAAAATTCATATATCGAGGTTTCGTATAGCGAGGGTAATGTGCAATGCTTGGATGTGTTTTTTTGGTTCGAGTATCTTTCTTGTCACTCATGTATATGATCATGGTCAGTACTCGGAAACAATTTTTTAGTCCTACCACGACTGTTTCATAAGCCCAGAGAGATGCTTAGCCAGTTTAAGAATTTTTATCCTCTTGATAGTGTAGCAATCTTATTAATCTTTCATTAGAACCGCAAAAAAAAAAAAAAAAGAAAAACCTAAAAAGAAAAAAAAAAAAGCCGTGTCACTTTAACTATAGTCTTTTGAATGTAGTGGAAATGCGTGTCAGAAAGGTTTTCGGAATATGGTACTGCATGTTCTTTCTGCCACCAAACATGAAAAGCTGTGTTTTATCTTGTTGTGGTAATAGTAAACAGGTTATTAGGAGAGAGTAATATAGTGTCTCTTCACGCATCATTCATGTGTAAATTTTGTCTCCTCCCACACAGAACTGTTGGTGTTGTTTCCTGTTACATCAGTAGTGAACAATCTCGCAACGGGACGTATGGTTTCTCATCTGCATTGAGGTCGATAATGTAACCTGCTGGGTAAGTAATATAATGTTCCTTTATTTCCAGTCTTCATTGTTCCTTACACTACTCAACGCTCCCATTTTCCTCTCTATTATATCTTTTTTTTTTCTTTCTTCTCCGAGACAGTTTTCTATACTTTCAGAAAGAAAAAAAAGGCTATATCATTTCTCGAGGCAAAATAATAATGATGTGGACTGGTAAGGAAGGTGACTCCCAGGAATAATAAAACTGATCATAAGGTTTTTATTATTTTTTTCACTTACCGGAAATGTTCCGTTGTGGTATGTCGTAATTATGATAGGTGATGTCGGGTCACACACTTTGTGGCTCAATTTACCGCAGCGGTGGCCTCGGGAATGAAAACTGAGCTGAGTGAATTCGAGACCTCATTTTGCCCTCCCGAGTGATAAATGAGACATAAATTTCAAGCTGTCCTCTCATTCGCCCTTTGCGGTTTGGTGCACCAGTCTCTCTCTCTGATTTAAGTAGTGTAGTAATAAGTCCTTTGTCCTTCCTGTTGGTCGGTTGTGCATTGCGGAATTAGCCACAGCAAGAAGTTTTATTTAATCTAATTTCCTACACGTTTTTTAACCTTTTGAAGCCTGTTTTTCACTGTATCTGTTCTGTATCGTTCTTATTTTAAGCGTATTGAATCAATCAATCAGTTATTTTATTATATCTATTTACTTCCTTTACTATCATATTGATAAGGCCACATCTCATAATACTAGACTTTTATATATTTGTTTATACATGTTTCACTCACTACCTATGTTTTAATCTATATATTTGCTTACCTATTTAACTGTATCTCTTTCTAACTTTCTATATTTATTTGTACAAAAGCTTCAAAATTTCAAAAGATAAAGAAAGCTAGAAACTCATTGTTTTTTTTTTCGATTTAATGATACGTTTCATTAAAGATAAGAGAACTTGATCTGTTCCTTTCTTCAAGACAAAGCTGTCCATATGCAGCAATCTTGTTTCGTACTCTTCCTGGCACTTCTTGTTTTCATCTAAATGGCACAAGTTGTACCTTTGCCTCAATGACATCGAAAAGTTTATACGGACATCGGAATTGATGTTCAAGTATAGCTTTTACTGGGGACGAACCGTGAGTAACCAAGTAAAAGTTATTTGATTTCTGGAAGCTTGGTTTGATAAGGAACAGCACCTGTTGCGACGTCGTGGAAGTTCCTCTGATTAGTTCAACACTTTCATATCAGTCTGTGTGTATTGATTATCAGTTTCTTTAATGTTTTTTGTAGTTTTTCTTTTAAATAAAAGACATTTTGCTTTTTTAGCTAATAATCCAGCTCTTAGAATTTCCTATTTGCTCCTATCATAAAATAGCTGTTCTGATGTCATTGCAATTCCTCTAGTTAGTTCACCTCTTTTCTCTCTACTGTACGCTATGAGTCACTTTCCTTTATGCTGTTATTGACTTCGTTCGGAAAAGAAGTGCTTAATTTGTTCAATGACTCCTAAGGTCGTCTCGTGATGCTAATCGACCGAGCGACGAGGAAACCTTCGTTATCAGACCTACGTATATTCCGTACCGCTCTCTCAGCTGACAATACCGACCCCTACATTACGACTACTACCGTCACTATTACCATCACCATCACCGTCATCTTTATACCACTACCCATTACAGCATCAGCAAATATAATCACTATCATGAAAACAATGACAACCGGAACAGCAGCAATCGCCGAATATCCCTATGCACATTCATCACACGTGGAAGATGAACAGCCGTGTTATTAAATCATGCTTCATCTCGTTTTGCAGCTGCATGTAAGAACAGCTATGAGCGCTCCATGCTGATCGATGCCGATAAGAATAATTGGTTTCAAAATTGGGTGAGCAAATATAAACCAACACACACACACACACACATACACATAGAAAGAGACGATGAAACTTTTTAACTAATATATGCTGTCGCGCAGAAAAGGCAAATATAAAAAATCGTGTTTGCCTAAGAAAAAATTGCGATTAGAAGAAGGATGCATCTTTCTTTACTTTTCCTACCACCTATCCACTTTCTCCCCTACTCCGCACTTATACTCTTGCTTCTCCGTCGTCCTCTCCCTCCTGTCCAGTGTCCACCCTACCATTCAAAAGCATCTCTCTCCGTCAGACATCCTCTATGTCTAGGCTTGTTCGAACTGGAAACAGTGCGACATGGCCCGAGTGCTCTGTACGGATTTAAATGTAACAATAGTTCAACTTCGCTTTGCCTCTTTCTAAAAGTAAAGTTTTAGCAATTTGTAGTTTAGAAATCTCTCTCTCTCTCTCTCTCTCTCTCTCTCTCTCTCTCTCTCTCTCTCTCTCTCTCTCTCTCTCTCTCTCTCTCTCTCTCTCTCTCTCTCTCGTCTCGCGTTTTTTTGTAAGATAAAAGTATTATCCAGTATTTTTTCTTTTATCTGAACCTTTTTCTCCTTTGGCTAGTATTTGCTCCCCTCCTTCACTCATTTGAAAACTTTGTCAGCCGTTCAGAGCAGTCACAGATTAAAACTATATATATATATATATATATATATATATATATATATATATATATATATATATATATATATATATATATATATATATATATATATATAATTTGTTTTTTTCATCGCAGCAATTGACTCTTTTATACTTATTCCTACAACTTTACGTTTGAGGATACTGCTTATTGATTATCACAAAACGTCAAGGAGAACAACAAGTGTAGCTATTGCTCTTCTCATCCCTTTGGAAATAATATTAAGTAGAAAAGTATCCAGCGACCCTATATGAAAATGAGAAACGCCAAGAAGAAGAAGAAGAAGAAGAAGAAGAAGAAGTATCCAGCCAATTGTTTAAGTAACGAAACTTGTAGATTTTGGCACATAAATTGAAATATTTTATCCTGTACCAAATTATTTCGAGTGTTGCGTTGAGAACAGATAAGATAGCGTTCCGCATTTGGTTACATGAATAGAAATGTTTTAATTTGAGTAGTTAGATGGTAACAATTACTCAAGATCGAATAAGTGGAGGAAAGACTTTTGCTCCATAATACACGAAATGTAACAAATCGCTGTAAATTGATGGTAGAACACATTTTTGAGATCAATCAGAACTACCCCAATAATAAAGTATCTAATTTTACATAGATATGCTTTAGATATATAAATTACTACGTGGTTCCACCTATCACTCAGAAGGCGGGGATGGCGGTGATTGATCAAATATCCATGGCAAATCCAAGGAGAAGAAAGAAAAAGACGGAAAAATAGAAAAAAAAAGAGATTACTGATTCGAAGCTTCGTAGCATGTGATGTATGTACTCGCCTTTGGGAAGCGAGGCTATAGAACTGAAAAAAAACAACTATATTTGTCATGGGTCATTAATCATTTTTACTTGTATCGATGAATTATTAAGTTTCTCCTTACTATAAGTTTTCCGAGACGCTTAACTACGGACCTTAATCTGTTTGTCGTCTTAAAATCTTTGGTCTTTGCCTGCCAGGATGTTTTTTTTTTTTTTTTTTTGTAATTTATTGTTTGTCCCTTTCCTTATCCCTTTCCTTTGCATTTCTCCTTCCCTTCACACACACACACACACACACACACACACACACACACACACACACACACACACACACACACACACACACACACACACGCACGCACGCACGCACGCACGCACGCACGCACGCACACACACACACACACACACACACACACACACACACACACACACACACACACACACACACACACACACACACACACACACACACACACACACACACACACACACACACACACACACACTTTTCTAAGTCACCAATCCTCCGGGGCACAAGAGATGACAGCGTTTCCCAGTTGAGATATGCTAATGGTGCGTGGCAACCTTGGTATTGCCGACAAGTGAAGACAAAGCAATGGAGCTTTTCCGGAAAGGCTAACACACACACACACACACACACACACACACACACACACACACACACACACACACACACACACACACACACACACACACACGAGAGAGATGAACAACTTGCAATGAATAGGAAACACATCTCTTCAAGGCCAAAATAGCCTCGCTTCCCAAAGGCGAATACATATATCACATGCCACGAAGATTCGAATCGGTAATCTCTCTTTTTTTTCTATTTTTTCCCTGCCTTTCTCTTTCTTCTCCTTGGATTCGCCATGAATATTTGATCAATCACCCCCATCCCCGCCTCCCGCGTGATAGGTGGAACCACGTAGTAATTCCTCGTCCTTGAGTGGCAGCCAGACACTTCAAGGAGGCGCATCAAGGGAGGAAGAGAACCGTACCCGCTGGGATAGAAAGTGTCCTCTTCTAAGATCTTGGTCCGCAGTTTATGGGCTTCACCTGAATATATTTGTGTCTCCCGCCGACTAAATTGAGACAGAAGTAGAGAAGGGTGAGTGAGGAACGCAATGTTGAGGGAGAGACCTGCTGGCCGTCGGGAAAGGAGAGTGACTGCGCCTGAGTGGAAGAGTAAGGGGAAAGCGAAAGTAGCGGGAAAGGTATAAATAGGTACACACACACACACACACACACACACACACACACACACACACACACACACACACACACACACACACACACACACACACACACACACACACACACACACACACAAGGAACTCTCTTAGGCAACATTCTTAGGCAACATTTCTTGATAGACAAGCGATAAAAGATGGATGGAGATTTGTGGCGTGATGAACACACACACACACACACACACACACACACACACACACACACACACACACACACACACACACACACACACACACACACACACACACACACACACACACACACACACACACACACGGATGGATTAGTTGTCGAGTCAGAATAAAAAAAAAAGATCTTCAAACAAAATCTCTTGTGTCCTTTTGCTAAGTGTGTAGATTATAGGCACAGTTGAAGAGATTAAAATAAAAATGATAATATAATAAAACGCTGTGTTTTGTATTTTTCGATTGAGCACGTTTGGGAAGTGAAGTTTTGCATCAGTATTATATATTGAATGGAAATGAGCACAAATTAGTCTTGTAAAGCAGAAGTGGAATTAAATTTAGAAGAGCTGCAGCCATATAAATCAAAATAGAAAATGACAAGAGAAGAAAAATATGTATGAAGTTGGACTACAGCACATTTGGCTGTTAAGGAATGGAAGATAGTAAGGTGGACAACCTTTAATAGGAACATTGCTTCAATTTTTTTGTGAGGACTTCGTCGTCCTTTACAGAAACATGTAAAGTGTAAACGTATGTATGTATGTATGTATTTTCAGAGACCATGGAAGGCCCTAAATTTCATTAAACATGATATAGCAGGAGTTGGATAATGATATTTAGAATGGGAAGTTTTGGTGAAGGACAGTCTTATGTTCAACAATGAAAGGTGGTCAGTAAAGGCATCTTTAAGTTATAAAAAGTACTAAATTATGGAAAGATCGAAACAGACAGACAGATTAATAATTTCTTGAGATATCGACAAAATATCCTAGAAGTTAAAATGTCTGCATGCCTATATGGCAGAGAAAGCACGTGAGACCTGGCGGAGTCTTGGTTTGCCAGATCTCATATCTATATACAACTCAATTTATTGTCCTTATTTTCTTTTCAATTTTGCTTTCGAACAGTTCACGTTCGTCTTCCATTTTGTCTACCGTGTTTTATATATAAGAGCATCTGTGCGCAAACAGTAAAGTTGCTTCTGATATCTTCAAAGAATAGCATAGCATAAGAAGATAAACGTCCAATTCAGTTTTGTTTTAAAATTGGTAAAATAGATTTAGCGACCTATTCTAAACTCGTACCAGCATACCCTCGTCTCTGCTTTATCGAAAATATCCTCCACATGCCCGTGTAGTCCCACATCTTTACTCATCTCGTGAATTCCCTCCTGCTGCCACCCTTCTCCCCTCCTGTCTCAATGGATGAAAGGCAGCAGGAGAAACAGAAGGCGTGAGGAAACGCGCCGCTTCGCTTATGGTTTCTTAGAAATCATAGCTTTGGAACAGAAACTCAGGGAACGTAATTTTGTCTTATGGTGGCGGCGGTAGTGCTTCTTTGCATTCTTGTCCCTCCGCCATTTGTCACCACCATCACTGCATCGCGTCAACTAGCCATTACTTCATTCTTATTTTAGTTTCAAATCACCCTTACCATCATTAGTATCACCACCAAAACTGCATCACGCCCACCTGTCATTACTCCACCATCACCGGTGTTCCAGACCATCATCATCACTTTACCACTACATCATGCCCATCTGTCGTTACACACACTATCATCTGTGTCCTAAACCATCATCACCATCACCACTCTATCATCCCGATGTCCAGTACAAACCTTCCTTACGACCGCCACCACCATCACCACTAATTCATCACCACCATCACAGCTCTCTTCCCTCATCATGCTAGCGCCACTGACAGTCCATAACACACACGAATACTGCTCCCCCGCTGGTGCTCACCCAGTCCATTATACCTTTTAGCGTGTCAGTCTCGCTAATCTATGAAAGTGACTTTTCCAGCGGACTTGCCATTTAGGTATGAGTTACAGAAAAACAAATAAAAGTAGGTATATCGTCTTCAGATACTTATCACTTCACATTTTCTCACTTAATCAAAGTTTTAGTATTTGGTTATTCTCAGCTCATGAAGGATATCTTCTTTTTTTATCATCCTGTTATTGTGAAAGTTACGTATTCCATCGCATAGACATTGGACGCTACCACTGGCCGAAAATGATACATCTTCCTGAAATACTTGCATCCTCATTATTTATTTATTTGTTTTCACTTTGTTCAAAATTTTTATACATTTGTATTTGCTATTGATGGAGGATGAATAGTAAAGTATCTGCTTCAGTGTGTCTTTACGGATCTCGCAGAATAAGGAATTCATTACATATTTTTATTTCAGTCTTTGGCAGTGTTACTAAGATTTGCTTTCTGCTAGTTGTTAAAAAGACAAGGCATTACTTATCTTTTTTTTCTCAAGTTGTTTGAAAAGAAAGGTGCCCAAATAATTTTAAACTTCATACAATTGTTTTCAGAATACCTACGTGTATGTATTATTCCTTTTCGTTTCGTTTTTTTTTTTTTCTGCACTGACACCGACAGAGTTTTGCTTTGAAATTTTTAATCCCTGATTATAACCTCGGAACTTGGAATGACACGCATCAAAACAAACACTGCATGCACATTTATTATTTACTCTTCCGCTCACTACAAAACACAAGAGCAAGTTGTTATCCGAAAGAAAAAAAATAGCTTTCTAACAATAGGAGCAACAACAACAGCTGGAAGATCAGCATCATAAGTGGCAGTGGTAACAATAATATCACCGCCACCATTATTATCAATTACATAAATAAAAACAACACTAGTGGTAGTAGTAGTAACAGTAATAATAGTAGTAATAGTAATACTTGTAGTAATAGTAGTAGTAGTAGTAGTAATAGTAGTAATAGTAGTAGTAGTAGTAGTAGTAGTAGTAGTAGTAGTAGTAGTAGTACCTTCTTCTTCTTCTTCTTCAGTTAAGTTCTAGTTCTTCTTCTTGTTCTTGCACTTCTTCTTAAAAGTAGTTCAGTTCTTCTTCTTCTTCTTCTTCTTCTTTTTCTTCTCTCTCTCTCTTCATCGTATCTTCTTCTTCTTCTTCTTCTTATACCATGTGGGCTTTTCACTGGAATTTATGGGCTAAAGGGGATTTTCTAGGGAACCTCCTTCTCAAAGCCCACCGCTTCTTCTGTTGTTCTTGAGGAAGCCCAACCTTCGGACTTCTTCTTCTTCTTTGAACCCGTCTTCTTAGAGACTTCTTCTTTCTTCTTCTTCTTCTTCTTCTTCATGGCTTCTTCTAAATTCTTCTTCTTCTTCTTTCTTAACATTCCACTTTCTCTTCTCCTTCTTCTCCATCCATTCTCCTCCTCCTTCTTGGTTCTTCTTCTTCTTCTTCTTCTTCTTCTTCTTCTTCTTCTTCTTCTTCTTCTTCTTCTTCTTCTTCTTCTTCTTCTTCTTGTTCTTCTTCTTCTTCTTCTTCTTCTTCTTCTTCTTCTTCTTCTTCTTCTTCTTCTTCTTCTTCTTCTTCTTCTTCTTCTTCTTCTTCTTCTTCTTCTTCTTCTTCTTCTTCTTCTTCTTCTTCTTCTTCTTCTTCTTCTTCTTCTTCTTCTTCTTCTTCTTCTTCTTCTTCTTCTTCTTCTTCTTCTTCTTCTTCTTCTTCTTCTTCTTCTTCTTCTTCTTCTTCTTCTTCTTCTTCTTCTTCTTCTTCTTCTTCTTCTTCTTCTTCTTCTTCTTCTTCTTCTTCTTCTTCTTCTTCTTCTTCTCTTCTCCTCTTCTTCCTTCCCTTTCTTCCCCGCACTTCCATTTTATAACGAAGCTAAATTCCTAACGGGAGACAATTGTTTTCGCGACAATGCACTTCCTGGCGGCTCCGGCTCCTCGCTGCTGTATATTGTGCTGCACTGTATTTCATTTTCAGCTGCAATATGCCACCTTTATACTGCAAGGAAAATTTGAACTACACACAGAAATATTATACACACTTGGTACTTCACTTCTCTCTTAAGACTGAATCCGAGTTTTCTCTTATATTTCTGATAATTTTATTTTATTTTTTTTATTCTCTCTCTCTCTCTCTCTCTCTCTCTCTCTCTCTCTCTCTCTCTCTCTCTCTCTCTCTCTCTCTCTCTCTCTCTCTCTCTCTCTCTCTCTCTCTCTCTCTCTCTCTCTCTCTCTCTCTCTCTCTCTCTCTCTCTCTCTCTCTCTCTCTCTCTCTCTCTCTCTCTCTCTCTCTCTCTCTCTCTCTCAGTTTTGCGGCATTTAATTCCTCTGATAAAACTGTTCCTGACTTTTTTCTTTACTGAAGTTCTCTCTGCGTGAGTCTGTTCCCACGAGACACCTTGTACTACATCAACATCTTGCAAATCTGCGAATCTGAATCTCGTCCTTGATGGTGTTTGTGGTGGTGGAGGTGGCAGTGGTGGCTGCAGTAGTGGAAGACGAAAAGGAAGAAAAAAAAAATAAGACGAGGAGGAGGAGGATGAAGAGGAGGACTGGCGTTCGAAACCTGCGAAATACTGTTCTTGCTCCATTAATTCAATACGGTTTTAAAGCTTCACTTATCTCTTTGGAAACTTGCTTTGAACTATTCCCCTACCCATCTCTCTCTCTCTCTCTCTCTCTCTCTCTCTCTCTCTCTCTCTCTCTCTCTCTCTCTCTCTCTCTCTCTCTCTCTCTCTCTCTCTCTCTCTCTCTCTCTCTCTCTCTCTCTCTCTCTCTCTCTCTCTCTCTCTCTCTCTATATATATATATATATATATACTATATATATATATATATATATATATATATATATATATATATATATATATATATATATATATATATATATATATATATATATATATATATATATATATATATATATATATATATATATATATATATATATATATATATATATATATATATATATATATATATATATATATATATATATATATATATATATATATATATATATATATATGCCCAGACGGAGAAACTACTTTTAAACAAACTTCACATCTTACATTCACTAAATTATGGGTTCTCTCTTATGTCTACCATGCGCCTCCCTAAGCTTTTGTCTCCTTAGTAAACGTGATGAGGGAAAGAATTTTTCAACACATTTATTGAGTTAACCACGCGTGTGCGCCTAACAAGATTGTAACATTTACACGAAAAGGGACAAATATTCAGATGAACTCGTATACTACAGCTACATAAGGAAGAAATACATAAAGATGAGATGGGCACTTGGTATGGAGGAGAAGGAAGAGGACGAGGAAAAAATGTATATGCTGAGAAGAAATGGACATAGGGAAAAAAGGAGAGAAGATGGGATGAATAAGATGGGAATGTATACACACACACACACACACACACACACACACACACACACACACACACACACACACACCTAACCAGTTTATATAAGCATAAGTCGACCCAATTTTTACTGATGAGGATTTAACGCACCATCAATTCCGTCTTAATGTTTCTCTGACTTGATTTAGGTTATGGCTTTGCCCTTTAAGAGCATCCCCACGCTCATTATCCCACATTCTCCTCCTAAGTGGATCGTTTAGTCAACCTTCCGCCATGTCCCTTCTTCTACTACAGGAGAAACACATCAATTATAACCTTCAATATCTTGCACCTGCTTTGTCCGTCCCTTCCACGCGGCTGAGGAACGTCCTATTCACGTGGATGTTGTTGTTTGTGCCTATATTTCGTGTGATGTGTGTACGTGGTTGTGTGGATGTCTCATGTGAAGTTGGTAGTGTTTATTTTATTCGTGTTGGGAGTTATAATGATTTGGGATGAATTTATGTCTGATACTCTTTCCTGTTGTTGTTTTTTTTAAATAAATATTTTTTTATAAAAGAAAATAGACGAATTCTTTCTTTCTCTCTCCCTCTCTCTTTCGCTCTACATATTTATCTCTTCGATTAATTCAGCCTTATTAGAACTTATATAAATATTTTTCTATGTAAAAACTATTACAACTTTATGAATAAAAAGTATCAGACATATTTTTTTATAACTTCGCACTACTGATAAAGGAAATAAAGAAAAAAACAAATAAATGTATATAAGTAAATTTACAAGCAGTGACATTATAACAGGAATACTCTTCGCATTCATGAGAAGGTTCCACTCCGAGGTTTATTAGATAAGATGGAATGAAAAGCTTTTCCTCGTTGTCAACTCCAAAAGTTTGCCCTGACACTAAATATGATGTTTTATCTTAGATTTCATACAGTATGTGATAACAGTGATAGTCAGTTCTTGCAAATTTACTGGATTATGAGGTGTACGTAATAGTGATTTCATTTGTTACTATTTTTGTACTAGCAACAAACTTCAAGCGTGATTCCTTTATAAATTTGTTATTTTCAGTACTGAATAAAAATATATGTTGATGAATCTCTCTCTCTCTCTCTCTCTCTCTCTCTCTCTCTCTCTCTCTCTCTCTCTCTCTCTCTCTCTCTCTCTCTCTCTCTCTCTCTCTCTCTCTCTCTCTCTCTCTCTCTCTCTCTCTCTCTCAAACGCACTGAAGAGAAAGACGCTATTTTTATATTTTTTTTCTTACTTTTAAAGATTTCTTTCTTTTTATTCTCTTTGATGGGAGCTACTTCAAAGGAACCGTGCATTTAATATTTAAGAATACCATTTTTTTCTTTTTTTTTTTTAGTTCACGTTGATGCCTGCTGACCTACAAACTTTTAACTAAAAAAAAAAATAATAATTCAAGCATCTTGCGGTGGGGAGACTACAAACCTTAAGCTTAAGTGTAAATATCCACACGATAAGCAGATACATGCTTGGTGGTAGGTGAATGCAAAGCTCTTGAAAAATTTATACATATATTACATGTATTTATTTATTTATTTATTTTTTTTTTTTTATTATTATTTTTTTTTTTTTTTTGCTTATTCTATAGAAAAAAAATATATCTTTTACTTTTTATGTATTGGTTCTTTGCTTACGTTCATTTTTCCACTTCAAGTTAAGGTGGTTTGGTATTTTCCCCTCCCTTTTTTTTTTCAGTGTCACGACCCCGCCCCATTACTCTCCTCTTGTGTATGATATCAAGGTATATATTGCGGCAGGCGAAGGCAAAAGGGGGAGAGAATGAATGGGAGGCGAAGGGAGGGAACAGGAAAGAAGAAACGATGAGAGAGAAGACGTAGTACCACACACAGTATTCATCCTTTTCTTCTTTCTCTTCCTCCTCCTCCTTCTCTTCCTACTTCTTCTTTGTTGGTTCTCTTCCTCATGTACTTTTTTTTTCATGTCCTGCGTATTTATATTAGCATGCGGGTTACGTTTAAGCATATTTCTCATCATGTGTTCAATTTTTATTTGATCCATCGCGTCTCTCTCTCTCTCTCTCTCTCTCTCTCTCTCTCTCTCTCTCTCTCTCTCTCTCTCTCTCTCTCTCTCTCTCTCTCTCTCTCTCTCTCTCTCTCTCTCTCTCTCTCTCTCTCTCTCTCTCTCTCTCTCTCTTTTTGCACCATATTGACCATTTCTTAGAATCCATCCTTCCTCATTTTTATTTTTATCTTAATCCTCTTTTTTTTTTTTTCCTAAATTCAATCCTACTCATGCGCCTCCTCGAACCCGTCTCATATTCACCACATAAACCATAAACGTGGAACATTACGATAAACTATGGAAGTTGCTGCATAGCGTTATTCATTGTTGGAATATACGCCTTAAGATAAGTGGACCGAGGAAAGGAAGAGGAAGGGAGAGGTAAACACACGAAAAATCAGCTTAAAAACGGTGCAATTTTTGTTACTTGTGGTGTCGATTTTAATCTTGGTAGTGGAAACAACTATGGCGATGATTGTGGTTGATTGGTAGTGATGTTCTAGAGCCGTGTTTTTCAAATTTTGTCTTTTATATCATGAACTAGTCTGAGTGTATATATTTCTTCACGACTCAATACGTTTATTATATTGTACATATAAAACTCTGATCGGGAAACTTTCTGATACACACACACACACACACACACACACACACACACACACACACACACACACACACACACGGCCCGGTAGCTCAGTGGTTAGAGCGCTGGCTTCACAAGCCAGATAACCGGGGTTCGATTCCCCGGCCGGGTGGAGATATTTGGGTGTGTCTCCTTTCACGTGTAGCCCCTGTTCACCTAGCAGTGAGTAGGTACGGGATGTAAATCGAGGAGTTGTGACCTTGTTGTCCCGGTGTGTGGTGTGTGCCTGGTCTCAGACCTATCCCAAGATCGGAAATAATGAGCTCTGACACACACACACAGGGTAACGTCACACACACACACACACACACACACACACACACACACACACACACACACACACACACACACACACACACACACACACACAACTCGCTTAGATTTTTTGTTCATATATCTGATGTGGCGACTCGCTGAAAAGAGCTTGGGGCCCAATTTTGAGTTCTGAAGCTTACCATGAAGAACTTCGCTCTAAAAGAATTTGATATATATATATATATATATATATATATATATATATATATATATATATATATATATATATATATATATATATTATTTGATCTTTATTTAAATCATATTATTTCTTTAAATGATGTTTTTTTTGTAACTGTGGCACGATATCAAGTAAAAATTCAGACCAGATACATGTACGCGAACAGCAAATTTACTATCTTTAAGTGAGAATATTTCTGTGCATCTTTTGATAAGAAGTATTACAAAATAAACGGAGTACTATTAGCTCTGTTATGCGGATTCCATTACGATTAGTTTATAATGTATGCATTGCTGGCAAATGAAATATAGTTGTCAATGCTCTTAGCCAAGAAGCCAGTGTGAAATCCTTGTATCAAATATCAAATGTTTCCTTTATTACACCAGTAATCATATTTTCTAAATGTTTGATATTACATACTTTTATACCTGGAAAATGTAGATATGACTTTATTCAGTATTTATTGCGAGGATTATCAATTATAACTAGCTCCATCTATGAAGCATAGAATGTTAGCCTCAGCAATCTATAACGTTGCTATACAGCCTGATCTTCGCCAATGGAGAACGCGGAATAGCTTTTCATGAACGCCAGCTGGTACGTAATAATTTCCTTTTTCCTTTGTCATGGGTCGTTTGTAAGAGAACGAGGATGGGAACGCTGCTAAGGAAATATTCTACCGGTAGTGAGCGGGAAAACCAGGAACACTCAATACTCAGCGAGGAAAGTTTAAGGAAGATATGAGAGATGTAAAATTTGGAAGGACTTGATGACTCTCGTCAGTTACAAGAAAACTTTTGACGCAAAATCTATTTCTTTGTCGTGGTAAGAGTAGAGAGAACGTATCCCGATCAGGAAAGAAATCAAGTGAGTCAGAAAATCAAATACTATAAAACTCTTCCTACACGAAAGAAGAAAAAAATAAGCATGCATTCTTCACGGGAATCATCACTCACGAAGGCTTGCCGGGAGTAACAGATCTCTCTGATGCTCTTGTCGCTCGTACGTTTGATAAAGTTGGCAGATCGAGCATCCCAAGTGTGCAGTATGCAACTCTATTTTCGCTAGTACATTTTCAGTTTTTTTTTTTTTTTTTTGAGAAAAGGAAAATACTAAAGGCGAAACTATTGTAAAGTTATGGTTTTGGAGTTTCGAATGATATACGCTGAAACACACACACACACACACACACACACACACACACACACACACACACACACACACACACACACACACACACACACACACACACACACACACACACACACACACACACACACACACACACACACACACACACACACACACACACTCTCTCATACAATAAATGTCAGTGAAGTAATAGTAAATATACCTCTTTCCTATGATGCTTTATTTTATATGTATTTTTTTTCCCATCATGAAAATACATAAACCATACTCAACACTCACACTTGCACGAATCGAACAACGATCTATGTAATATGATAAACTGTTAATGCCTCATATTTTGATTTATCTTTATATATTCATTCATAAATAAATGAATAAATACTCTACACCAATAATGGGTTCTTTTGCCAGCTGATAAATAAATCAGTTACTCTTATGCCCTGTTGTCAACTTGGACGCTGATTGGATGACGTTTGTCTCAATGACCTAATCACCTGCAATCAGTATCAATCGTGAATTTTGAATATTATTTAACACCCTTTGGTGTAGATCGGGCAACTGATTCCTAGCTGGCTCTTTTATAGTTTTTATTTGTTGTTTATCACAATTAGTTTGTTCTCATAGGTATCTTTTGTATTACTTTTCTTGTTTAGGAGTGATAATCATAAGTATTGTTCCTGTTTACTACTAAGCTAAATTAAAAGTTACAAGAAATATAAGATGCAATTTTGTTGAGTGCTCCATCAGTCTCTCGGGAAGCCTCTTACTGATTTTATGCTGCCACGTTTTGTTTTGATTTATGAAATACCATAACCAAAATAAAATGTAAAACCACCCACTTATAGAAAAATAATACCATGGAGGAATATTTTTAGGGGTTCATCCACAAAGGGACAACGTTACCACTGTCATGTACTTGGAACGTAAACTCATTTCCATCTCATTCCAACCTCTTGAATTGTAATGAAATATAATGACGGTAAGTCATTTCTGAATCGTCTTATGGCGAACACATTTTGCGATGATGCTTCGGCGAACAGTAACTGGTAGGTGGAGCAGACAAGTTACAAAATTTGTCCCCTCTTCTCGTAGCTGACTGACGTACTATGTAGATAAGCTCGAGAGGAGATTAATGAAAGACTTGAGCAAATTCGCTGATAACCCACCTACAGTGTGTGTCATGCACACGAGCGCGCGCACACACACACACACACACACACACACACACACACACACACACACACACACACACACACACACACACACACACACACACACACACACACACACACACACACACACACACACACACACACACACACACACACACACACACACACACACACACACACACACACACACACACACACACACACACACACACACACACACACACACACACACACACACACACACACACACACACACACACACACACACACACACACACACACACACACACACACACACACACACACACACACACACACACACACACACACACACACACACACACACACACACACACACACACACACACACACACACACACACACACACACACACACACACACACACACACACACACACACACACACACACACACGATAGAAACAAACTAGACACGCGTGTTTGATGCCTGTGTGAATGATTGCAAGTGAATTTCGTGTTTTCTATTTGTAAGTCGTTCTTGTTCTCGAAAATTTCCACAACGATATGCATTGGACTCCCACTGCTATATCCTAGATACCTTATGAAGTGATGAGGACCAACACTTATATTCAAACATTATGTTCAAGTCTGTGTACCGCAATACGTCACCTTCTGTAGTATTTTCATTTAACAAGAGATTGTATAATGCACAGCGCATTTTGGTGCAAAAATTCCAAAGATAATTGGTAATGATAGAGATAACGTGAAGACGTTTGATTATTATACATATAATAAAACCGTAGAAAAGAATGAAAGTGTATCTTTTTAAAAGACATGTTCTCGTTAAATTCTTGATTTTCGGGAGATGGTTCTCATTTTAGTCTCAATAGGCAGACATAATATAATTAAAATTTAATTAATAACAATAGTTTGAATTGAGAAAAACGAAGCAAATTTCATGTTTGTGTTATTATGTGGTCATAATGTTTGCTAGTTATAAAGTTACGGGACACACTTGAGGGTTAAAGATATATGCCTATGATATATCAAATAGGTAATTTGTAATAATAGTTTTATTTCCAGTTTAACCCCTTAAATTTGATACTAATTATCAGGTGTGAAATATTGATTTCAATTATGATTAGAAGTATGGTGAGGCTGAAATGTGAATGGATTATGGAGAGAAGCGGGAACACTGAAAACTGATGTTTTCCCACCAGTGAAGCTTAATTTTTGGTAGCTGCTTTACGAGTAATGGTAAATGTTATTGGTATTCTACTTCATTTTTCTGTGTAAGAGGAGAAACCTGCCACGAGCAACAAAAACACAGAGGTGCTATTCCCTGAACAGGGAAAAAAGAGTTACCCAAAAGAGTTGGATAATATTCTTAAAAACCTCATAAGTTAGTTCAGGTTATAGATATGTGGAAATACAGAAACAGGCAAAGAGTTCCAGAATTTACCAGAAAAAGGGCTGAAAGATTGAGAAATAATAATTAACTACTGTATTAGAGAGGTGGTCAAAATAGAAGTAAGAGAAATAACGGAGTCTTGTGCAGCGAGGCCGCTGGAAGAGGGAAGGCATGTAGTTAGCAAGATCAGAAAAGCAGTTGGCATGAAAATGATAGAAGATAGCAAGAAATGCAACATTGTCGATATGAGAAAGTGGTTGAAGGCATTCATTTAGACTTTAATTTGAGAATCCCTGATTTAGAGGAAAGAAAATGATAATACGAAAAGCTTTTGATTTCAGCCTATCTAATAGTGCAGTTTGAGTGCAACTCACATATGTGAAAAATACTCCATACATGGCTGGACAAGAACCCTGGAGGGAGTTAGCAGATGAGGGTATTAGAAAAACTGGCGGAGAGGACTCAAAATGCCAACTATATAGAAGCTGTTTTAGCTACAGATGATATGTAAAGTTTCGACTTAATTTTTTTGAGTAAAGTATATCCAGTGTAGCTTAGTGGGACAGTTGAGTGTCATTGAAGAATAGGGCATAGCAGTCTTTAATTAAATTTGTTTAAGTTCGTAGATGGAGGAATGGAATTTTTGAGCCATTGAACAATACTGTTTTCTCTGTCCCAATCAGAAATCTTAGATAAGAAATCAGGCATTCTGTTGCCTCCCTGCCGGAACTGTTAAATCCCTGAAGGGTTGGTTGTCTCTGAAAAGACGTTGAAAAATTTAGGGTGGTATCATCAGCGTAGGATTGGATGAATTAAGAATCTAATTCAGAAGATCATTGATGAATAAAAGGAAGTGAGTTAATAACAGGATAGAACCCTGAGGAACACTACTGTTAAATGATTTAGTAGAAAAGTGATTGTTAATCACATCAGCAATAGAACGGTTAGAGAGGAAACTTAAAGTGATGTTGCAAAGAGAAGAAAACAAGCCTCAGGAGAGTAGTTTAAGAACTTGTAAAGCTTGTGATATGTTTCAGGCAACAGCAAAAGTATCACCAAAATCTCTAAATCTCTAAAAGAGGATGAACATGTCTTAGTAAGGAAAGACGGAACATTACAAGGAAAACTTCCTTAATGAAAGCCACATTGAGGATCAGGTAAAAATTTGTGAAGTGATAAGAATCGTCATGTTGATAGATTAGAAAAACTTTGTTGAAGAAATAGGGTGATAGTTCGAGAGATTGAAACGATCACTTTTTGTAAGAACAGGCTGAGTGCAGCAAACTTCCAGCAACATGGAAAGATAGAAGTCACAAGACAAAGTTGAAAGAGCTTGACTAGGCAAAGTACAAGCATGTAAGCATAATTTTCGAGAATAATAGGAGGGACCCCATCGGGTCCATAAACTTTCCGAGGATTTGGGACAGTGAGACCATGAAAACTATAACTGGAACAAAATTGCGGTATAAAGTAGTCAGAAGGGGGAAGAGAGGGAGCAACAAGCCGAGAGTCATGGAAGGTAGACTTAACAATCCTTCAACTTTAGAAACAGATGAGATGACACGTAGATTGATTAGATCAGATTCGGATGCCATCACCTTGTAGGTAGATTTATATAGGATGAACGAATGGACTGACAAATGGCATATGCAGTTCAATGCAAAGTACTTAGCGTAGGTAGAGGAAATCCACACAATAGGTACATGATAAACAACGAGGCCCTAGTAGGTTCAGAATATGAAAAAGTTTTAGGGGTTATAGTTATCTCCGATCTTGGTCAAAGAAAGCAATGCATAGAGGCTAAAAAATTAAGCAAATATGGTACTAGGAATCAATTTTAGGAGTGATAAAAGTAGAAGTCCCGAAGTAATATTAAAATCATATTTGGCGCTGATCAGACCGCATCTAGATTATGGGGTAGAGTTCTGACCTCCACATGAGGGATATTCCTTATGAAGCGAGACAGAAGAAACTAAATTTGCTTCCTTAGAGAGACGTAGGTTAAGACGGCACCTGATAGAAGTATTTAAGGGGTATAGGGGTTATAACAAAGGGGATATGAGTTAAGTTCTTAAGAACGGCTGTCTTCATTTCTTCAAATGATATGCCTGGAAGCTTGTTCGGAAGACTTTGGGACATACGACATGTACTTCAGCTACACAGTTACGTAGATATACTCACTAGCATTACAACATAAAAAAAAAATAACTATACCTAAAAATCTGTTCATATTTCAACTCTACAGCTGAAGACGGATGTATCTACCTATCTCATCATACAGGAAACTCATCATAAAGAAAAGCAAATGCTGATCATTCTGGAAACACGTTATTTCACTTTTTTTTTCGACTTCTCTATTCTCCGAGGTTCATTTATTGTTTTAGCACGAATACCAATTTATTTATCTTCTTTCGATAACTTACACTTGATTCGGAGACGAATTTTACTAAAAGCTGCTGCTTTTGCCGCTTGCAGATCTTCACCCATCAATACTACATGCTTACATTTAGGCACTGCAAATGATTTTCTCTGGATGTTTGGCTTAACTATATTCGTCAGTGGAATCTCTAAAAGGAGAGATCATTACTCTGGTGCGATAGTGCAATGGCAAAGGCTAATGCTGTTATTGTTGTTGTGGTAGTTGCAATTTAGGTTGTTATAATTTCAGCTCTGATGTCGTTCCAACACTCACACAAAGAGAACAAACAAACGGGCTGCCCCAAGAACCCTCCGATATTTTAGGTGAAATTGACTGTTCGAAATATTTTCGGTCAGCCTCTTTCCAGCTTAGATTTATTTCTTGCTTCATTGTCTGCTTCTCGGTCACAGGAACACCGGCGCGATCGGATAGCCGATCCTGTCGCAGAGAGAGTAATGATACTTCTTGCTTGGTAAAGAAACAAGGACAAAATACTGCAGTGTTAGAACAAGGCGTAGTAAATACGGGACTTTACGTTCTGTACCAGTTTTTCTTCTTTATATTCGTTGAGAAGACATGTCCTGCAAAGAAAAAAAAATAGTTATGAAAGTGGCAGTGACCAACAGTTACAACACGACTACAGGGTGTAGGGAAGAGGACATGCGAGATATATATCAACGAGAGAGAGAGAGAGAGAGAGAGAGAGAGAGAGAGAGAGAGAAATATTTTTTCGTGTCTGCACCCTGCATTAGAGAGAAAGGCGCGAGGTGTAGAGACTGAGAAGAGTGGCAGTGACAGCTCCAGTTAACAATGAAAATAGAGGAGCTTCGATGTGTCAAAAAAAAAAGAGAGGAAGTGTTCTCTTCCTCCTCTTACAAATATTTTCTCACTGACGCAAAATTACACAATTTCGGGAGTTCAGCGGAAGTTGTGTATATGTGAAAACATTTACCTCATCATATCACATAAACTGGCCAGTCAGTTCTGTAAACAAATATATTCCGCTAGCAGTTATTTCCGTGGTTTGAGATGTAAAGAACACTTCCTCATTCATCTTCATAAACTGGACTTTATCTCCTGAATTTTAAGCTGTTTGTAGGGGCAGTGTGAAATATGAAATGCTCTCTGGCACTCCCTCTCCCCCCCTTCTCTCTCTCTCTCTCTCTCTCTCTCTCTCTCTCTCTCTCTCTCTCTCTCTCTCTCTCTCTCTCTCTCTCTCTCTCTCTCTCTCTCTCTCTCTCTCTCTCTCTCTCTCTCTCTCTCTCTCAATGTCAACGGAAGTTTAAAAGAAATGGAAAGAGGTGTAATCTATTCACGGCACTCAACCATGGATGCACACGCCAATCTTGCACGAGACTCTGAAACATTGAAAACATTTAGGACAATTCACCTTCAAACTTACGCTCGAGGAACTTCTTTCCTACAGTCAAGGATCAACGTTTGTGCACACACACACACACACACACACACACACACACACACACACACACACACACACACACACACACACACACACACACACACACACACACACACACACACACACACACACACACACACACACACACACACACACACACACACACACACACACACACACACACACACACACACACACACATATACACATATACATATACACATATATATATATATATATATATATATATATATATATATATATATATATATATATATATATATATATATATATATATATATATATATATATATATATATATATATATATATATATATATACACACACACACACACACACACACACACACACACACACACACACACACACACACACACACACACACACACACACACACACACACACACACACACACACACACACACACACACACACACACACACACACACACACACACACACACACACACACACACACACACACACACACACACACACACACACACACACACACACACACACACACACACACACACACACACACACACACACACACACACACACACACACACACACACACACACACACACACACACACACACACACACACACACACACACACACACACACACTAGGGAACAAACAGACACTCACACAAGGCACCAGATCCCCTTCACGTGCCTGGATCCTGTGGCGGCAAGCTTCGTCCCTCAAGAAGGATTAAGTTGTCTTGCTATCCCAGACAAACAAGCTCCATTGGGCCACATTTGAATAGGCCGCCCCCATCACACCGAGGTTTATACACGGCGAGTCCAGTGATGGCATTCATACCCCATATAGGATTAATGGAAGAACGTAATGGAAATTCTAGTTTGATTTCTACACCAATCTAAAGTTTAACTAAAGCAGCCTTCCTAACATTTCAACGTTTAATCTTTCTAATTTTACAGGGTGTAGTGAACGAAGTTTAGGAGTTTTTAATGATCATTTTGCTACTTAAATGATAATTCTAGATCATTAATAGAAGAGTAGTTACAAAAACACGAGTTGACCATCCTTGTAACGTTTGCCAATATTCGTGATATAAGAACAAGTCAATTTCCGTCGATCTTTCCTATTCCAACCATGATCATTCACATCATTCCACTCCTGACAATAAATTGTTAATAAGGACTTTTCCTAAATGCAAAGCCACAGAGGGAAGTTGTCACTAAAAGAACTTGTATGTATGCAGAGTAAATGCATTATCTACATGGGATATATATATATATATATATATATATATATATATATATATATATATATATATATATATATATATATATATATATATATATATATATATATATATATATATATATATATATATATATATATATATATATATATATATATATATATATATATATATATATATATATATATATATATATATATATATATATATATATATATATATATATATATATATATATATATATATATATATATATATATATATATATATATAT
>NC_059270.1:9681215-9716215 GCF_017591435.1 Portunus trituberculatus
CCCAAGAAAGTCAGTAAAGGAGGAATATGATGTCAAAATATATAAACTAGTAAAGAAATCCGGACGTTGGTAGGACGTGCGAGAGGATGACTTTCGCGGGACAAAAAGCTATTGGAGTACAAGAGAATCTGCCCAATTTGCATTTCTATACAGGAGCAGTAGAAAGGAAAACGAGATCTGGCGTCCGTGGGCTGTGGGAGGGGACGAAGGGAAAGAGATGGAAAAAGGGAGAGTGGATGTCACACCAAAACCTTCACTGGCGTCAGTACTCGTGAAGAGGGATGAAAGAAGCGGGTGAAAAGGAAAGAAGGAAGTAGTAGTAGTAGTAGTAGTAGCGGCAGCGGGGACAATACAAAATGTGACGAAAACTATGACGTGGTGATGGAAATAATTATATCATTCATATTTTGTTCTAGACCAACTTTTAATGGATACTGAAAAGTTGTGGGCTTTGAAATTATAATTATTAGACATTGGATTTGAATTAATTTTCTTAAATGTACCGATATCATTCAAGTAGTATATGTATTATAAGTATGTATATGAGGTAAAAAGATAGAAGAAGCAAATGTCGAGGAGCTTTCAAGTGTGGTTGAAATTATGTGCATATTTTACGAATATTCTTTTTGAAATTTTTTGCTGAATACGTTCATCCTAGAGGCAGTGGCATGAAGCCCTTGCCGCCACCAGACCGTGGCACGCACGAGCCCTCAGATTGCGAGGAGCACAAAAGATCAAAGTATCGCTAGTATTCCATAATTCTCTCTCTCTCTCTCTCTCTCTCTCTCTCTCTCTCTCTCTCTCTCTCTCTCTCTCTCTCTCTCTCTCTCTCTCTCTCTCTCTCTCTCTCTCTCTCTCTCTCTCTCTATCTATCTATCTATCTATCTATCTATCTATCTATCTATCTATCTATATATATATATATATATATATATATATATATATATATATATATATATATATATATATATATCCTGTAGTAATGTATCTTCATCACCTGTAAGCCTTCTTCAAAGTATAGTTCTTGTGTTTCCTCCATTCTTTTTTCTATGATTTCTCGTTATAAGAGAATGGCTTATAATTCATATTTAACTGCATCATGTTGACATGTCCAATTGTTCTTCATATGGACTTTCGAACGTAGACTTGATAATCTTCGGTATACGAATATCATACGGAACATTAGAAACCTTAGAAATGTTTTTAAAAACTTGTTTAGCGAAAGTTGACACCATTTAATTAAGTGTTGTGGAGTTCTATGAAGGATAATGTACACGATGGAAAGTTTATCTGATGTCAATACGGCATATGTCATACTATCCCCTAGGAAACTAATAAAGAAGATAGGCCAAGGAAATGCGACCTTGGTAATCTATAACACTACCAGTAAACCCACCAGGACGCCATCCTGCCGCGCTCGGTAAGGCTTAATCTCCCTACCTTCATGTGTCCTTAAGCGTCGTTGTGGGAGTTCTTTGTCCTGCACCAATAGAACAAAGGAGAATCTGACTCACAAACGAGCCTAGGAGCTTCATTGTAACTGGATAAAACAAAAGAAATGTTTGTAATATAGAATGCAGCTATTACGTAATGATAGCTAAATTGAAATTATATTCACTCGCAATTGAATAAATTAAATAATTTTAACATGATATTATTGGAAGTGATAATAGATGAACCAATCAGATTTTTCAAAGAAAAGAATACGGTCTTTTATTCCAGCTGCAAGGTACTCTCATTGTATATAGGCAAATTAATTAAGAATTATATGCCTTGTTACTTTATTATATTATTACATGACTTAAAAACGATGACTCATTTACCAAATCTCACCACTGTGAACGAAAGTAACTGAGACCAAACTTTGCCTTAACTTCGCACGTCTTAAACACTAAAGCTGAGACAAGAGAAGTCCTAGTTCACGAGGAATATTCCTGTCAGATATGAGAAAAGAATCCGAAGTATTACTTCCTACCGGAGGGAGTTACGAGAGGTAATGCCAGTGTGTGGAAGGGAGTCGCTCCGGAATTGTATTTTCTTAACATTAAATAATTTCTCAGTGACGGAGAGCGAAGCGGAGCAAAGGAACCATCCGTAAAGACACTAACAAAACATACTGTCTTGATAGATATTTTATTTTTACACTGGATGCCTAGATCATTAAGATATATGAGCTGTTACGAGTTTTCAAACTACCCTGAAATTGTTATTACTGTAAATCACAAAGTGTGAATTTTGTTGTTTTATGATTAGAGGTGTAGTAAGGTGGCCTTGAAACTATCCCTTTCCATTAGCTGCCGGCAGAGCAAAGAAAGTACATGATGTGTGTATGGGTGTGCGGTGTTTTGTCTAGGTCAACCATTTGTGGGCTTGCTGGCCTGATATATCCATTATGATTTATTAATTAACTTTTCAATTAAAATGCTTATATAATTAATTATGTTTACATTGTTTATAGTTATAATATTTACAGTTTTAACGATATCGAAAATGTCCCCAAAGCTAAAGTATGCTAATTATTATTCACCATCATATAATATGAAGAGGGGAAAATAGACCACGGGCAACAAAAGCGTTTAAACAGAAAGGCGCACTGAACAAAAATATCCACTGATTAACAAAAGACTAATATCCTTCATATTGTCCTAAAGTACGGGTACACATGCATGACAGTGTCGTTGTGGACTACACACACACACACACACACACACACACACACACACACACACACACACACACACACACACACACACACACACACACACACACACACACACACACACACAGATGACCGGGGTTCACACACACGGCCGGGTGGAGATATTTGGGTGTGTCTCCTTTCACGTGTAGCCCCTGTTCACCTAGCAGTGAGTAGGTACGGGATGTAAATCGAGGAGTTGTGACCTTGTTGTCCCGGTGTGTGGTGTGTGCCTGGTCTCAGACCTATCCCAAGATCGGAAATAATGAGCTCTGAGCTGGTTCCGTAGGGTAACGTCTGGCTGTCTTGTCAGAGACTGCAGCAGATCAAACACACACACACACACACACACACACACACACACACACTTCAAATTGTTGCCTACTTTTTTAACTTTTTTTTTTCTTGCATTCTTCAGTTTAAGTAATTCCCTTGCCCAATGTCTCTGCTTGCCTGAGGGTGATGTCGGAAGTAAAGTACTTCCCCAGTAGTCTCACTAAGCGTCCCATAAACGCTCTGAAATTTTTTTTTTCTTGATGTGTTTGTCTGAGAAACAAATGCAAAAATTAGGACGGAGTTGTTACACGCCAGACAAGCTGCAAATTGACGTGGAAGGCCTGGCGAGAATAATTGTTTGCAAACACTCCGAGACATGTTTGGTAAACACAGACAACACTGGTAAAACAGGCCACCCAGGCCTGCTCTCGTCCCACTCGTGTACAAGAACACATCTGCGCAATCTGTCCTAATCCCAAGCTACAATATTCCTCCACAGTCAGGCCAACGCCTTCCCAGTAATAACGGTTTCTTCTGATCGACATAAGAATTTGGACAATACATCTATCTAAACAGTTGAATCCCTCCTGTCGCCTTTAATATCACCATAACTTGTCCTTACTGGTGAGCCCTGCAGACTGCAGTGGTGAAATCATGAAACACAGCAGATACTGAAGCCTCGTTCTGTTGTTCATGTTTGCTCATTGTTATAAATGAAGCAGGGTACTCTTTTTCCTTTCCATTTTATTGTAATCATTTAATTATTCTTCCATGAAAAAAAAAAAAATTACGAGTATTCCTTAAATAAATGTAATCAGTACAAGCACAGATAGCTTAGTATTCACTCCTGGTATGTATTCTATATCGCATATTTTTTTCCTTCAATTTATTTTTGATTTCATGTTTTCCTAGAGCATGGCATTGTCTTTCGGAATTGTCCATATGTTACTATTGAGACATTTGACTTCCTCTGTTGTGTAAAGGAAAGCGTTAGTGAATCCCTTTCTGGTGTGTTTTTTCTTTCATATCCCTTCATACACACGTTCTTCCGTGTTAATATATATATATATATATATATATATATATATATATATATATATATATATATATATGTATGTATGTATGTATGTATGTATGTATGTATGTATGTATGTATGTATGTATGTATGTATGTATGTATGTATGTATGTATGTATGTATGTATGTATGTATGTGTGTGTGTGTGTGTGTGTGTGTGTGTGTGAGAGAGAGAGAGAGAGAGAGAGAGAGAGAGAGAGAGAGAGAGAGAGAGAGAGAGAGATACGGGGGCGGTGGCGGGCTCTGGAGACGTTTAGCATGCATATAGGTAGTAGTAGCTTGGTGAGTTTTTATGAACCACTACACGAAGTTTTTATCATTTTCTCAAGTTAAGGTGAATATTTTTTTTTTTTTTCTATCAGCTCGTTTAATCAGAAAGGAGTTGGTAATGTAGCTCTGGTTTCAGTCATGGACTCAGTTCTGTAAACTTTTTTTTTTCTTCTTTTATTAAGTGTTTCCAAAAGATATATCATGTGTGATTTCACAAGAAACTTCTTATAGACAAGATTTACAAGGACTATAATTTGTGTTTGTCTGGTGAAAAAAAAATTAAGGTCTTCAAGGTCTTCTCAAATTCTACTCGCAGTCTACAGTTTTGCATCTTTTCCATATAAAATCATCTAAACCACAATGCATTCACTTCGTCCCGAGGCGTATCAGGTATTTGTCGTGGAGGGAACAGAAAAGGGGAAGTCGTTATGGAATTTTATGGATTTTATTACGCAGGATATCTTTTGTGTGAAATACGGTATGTTCTTAGACAAGAAATAACTACCAAGAAGGAAAAAGTTTGCCAGTATCGAGGTTCCTTGAATAAATCAACCATATAACCAGTTGTTTAACAGGTACATAGTCTTATAAATCTTAGTAAACATGTACGAATATTCATTGCTGTGGATCAAGCCGATGATTTTTGCACATACACTATTAGTATTCTGTGCGACTGGCACTATTTATACCCTAAGTTCTGGCGCTGAAAGAATAAATAGAGGAAGCTTATTGTACTGAATGCGATCATGTATACATGTAGTTATGTGAATACCTACTTTAAGACATTAACATATGGCGAAACAAAGGCCCTAGCATGCCAAACCTAGTACTATATACTTTAACTAACGTTCATGCTAATCCTAATTAGGGAACAATGATAAGTGATCATAACGATTAATGATAATAATAATAATAATAATATTATTATTATTATTATTATTATTATTTTTGTTATTATTATTATTATTATTATTATTATTATTTAGTTATTATTATTAGTTGTTATTATTACATTACTATTATTATTATTATTATTATTATTATTATTATTTTTTTTTTTTTTATTATCATCATTATTATTTTGATAATAACAACAATTGCTGTTATACTTTTCTTTCATTTAGTTAGAACGAAAGAATTTCATTCGTAAAATGATAACATTTTCTCCATCGTATTTCTTTACTCACTCAAGATTCAACAGGCTTCATTTGTGTCTCCTGAAGTACAACTGCTCCTAGCTTAAGCATACTCTAACCTCTTAAGTTTTCGGGAAGTAAAACCTTTGATATTTATTTTCTTCTTCGATAAATTTTCTGCCAAGGCTAATAATTAGATGTACTCATGCACGTATCTAGAACTCTTCAGTGATTCGCACTCACTAAGGTCCCTGGGGGGTGAGGAAAGAGACACGCTCTGTGACAAAAGAAAGGATCTGTTCGCTTCATATCAAACCGTGGTTCCTTTAATGCGAGCAGCGCGTGTCCGAGAGTCATCTTATAGAACTTGTGTGTGGCTTGAAAAATGAAAGTCCAGGTGTGTAGATTAAAGTGCGCAGTTGAAAGAATAAAGATTATTTTTTTTTTTTAGTGAAGCAAATAATAATTTGGCATCAAGGGAAAGACATTGCCGCTTAGAAAAGACCGCGTTCCCCTGAATATTGGCCGCGAACAAAGGGCAGAGAGGACACGCTGTCATTACTGGCAAGAACAGTAATTGCTCGTAATGCTGGTGACCCACTCACAGCGTACGAGTCCTAGACAACAGAGGTGGGGCACCATGGAGCTTCCAATGATAAAGAAGCTGATATTTGTGTCATGGGAAGACCGCGTCAGGCATAGGATCTTTTTCTAAAACACCTCTGCGCTGCATCCTGACTACTTTCAAAAGGCTCTGGTTAAACTTGAACAGATTTTTATGAGCATTTTTACGGCTCAAGTGACAGGTTTACATGATTCCTACATTATCTAACGTAGTAGCAATCTTGGAAACCCTCCTAACCATCTCTGTGGCCTTGAAAAATAATAGAATATATATATATATATATATATATATATATATATATATATATATATATATATATATATATATATATATATATATATATATATATATATATATATATATTGGTGACTGGTGACACACAAGTTTCTCTCTCTCTCTCTCTCTCTCTCTCTCTCTCTCTCTCTCTCTCTCTCTCTCTCTCTCTCTCTCTCTCTCTCTCTCTCTCTCTCTCTCTCTCTCTCTCTCTCTCTCTCTCTCTCTCTCTCTCTCTCTCTCTCTCTCTCTCTGCCCCTTCACGGGGAAGGCAGCTGGTCGGGATATCGGTTGCAGACTCTTGTTTGACTACTATTCCTCTTGGTAGTGGCAGTTGCCGGTATTTGCTCACCCATTTTTCTTTTAGGTCGGCTCTGTTCTCCCCTCACATAAGTTTAGCAAGTGTTGAGGGACTGTGAGGAACACTCATTGTTTGCGTATTGAAAGCATGTTCGCAAGGACGTTTTGCGGATGTTCATTGTGTTTCTGAAGTGGTGGTAGAAGATTCCTCTTTGTTGCGGTTTTACGTTTGCGATGATGCTCCAGAATTGCTCAAACTTTAAATATGTTATACAGGCTGTCGACAAAATTGCAAGAAAAAAAAGGGGGTATTAAAAGAAGACTATGCAGTTTTTAGCTGGTATAATGATTGGAGGTGTCTGTAAGAGAAGGAATGCCTCAGAACAATTAGTAATGTACTGAATGTCAAGGAATGTCACGAGTAAGTCAGTCTTGCATTGAAGTAGTAACGTTAACTGAAAGTAAAAAATCCATCAGAAAAATTGGATCTGCTGACTGAGTTTTATTCTCTTCGGCATCATCAAAGATGCTCTAGAAATGTTAGCACTCTTAAGTAAACACTGAGGATATTTTGTTACTTATATAAATGACTGATCGATTACAAAATGATGTGGAATATTTCATGTACGTTCATACGTACATATTCATATACATTAGTTAAAATGTTATTATTTTTATAGTAGAAAAAAATTCGTTGATGCTTTTGTTGTTGTTGGTGTTGCTTTTGTTTTAGCTATTGTCAGATAATGGCAAAAATGATATAATAATATCACCAATAAAAGTAATAATATTTCCCTTTCCGTTATGGTTTTGTTTCTTCTTGTATTCATTGCTTTTATTAGTAGTAATACTATTCCTTCCTTATTATTTTTATTATTATTACTATTATCATTATTGTTATTATTATTGTTGTTGTTGTTGTTGTTGTTGTTGTTGTTGTTGTTATTGTTATTATTATTAATATAAATTTATGATAATAATAATAACACTAATAATAATAATAATAATAATAATAATAATAATAATAATAATAATAATTAAAATAATAATAATAATGATAATATTAATAATGATAATGTAAGAACATAATGACAGCTTGTGGAAGGGTGGTGAAGGGATACACGGACTGTGGATGAGTACTTTATTCCTGACTATTATATATATATATATATATATATATATATATATATATATATATATATATATATATATATATATAAAGTTTTTAGCACTTTGGGAGTGCTTTGTTTTAAGTGTACGTAGATAATTCAGTTACTGAGTCTAAAGTTGGCACTTCACGTCACTCACAGCGTACTATTGCCTTGCCATTTTTGCATTCCAACTTCTGCTTGCTGGTCTGGCTGTCAAAGCCCCATGGGCCATTACACATACGAGCGAAAAGGTGAACCTGGAAGAGCATTACCGTCAAGCAGTATTGATAAACATTTATCGCATGCTATATGAATGGAAAAAAAAAATAAATAAATAAAAATCAAATAGATAAATATCTATCTATCTATCTATCTATCTATCTATCTATCTATCTATCTATCTATCTATCTATCTATCTATCTATCTATCTATCTATATATATATATATATATATATATATATATATATATATATATATATATATATATATATATATATATATATATATATATATATTATTATTGTTGTATAATAAAGGAAGCAATTGTTGTTGTTGTTGTTTTTTCAAAGTATTTATCTGTGGCTAAGTCAAAATTTCTTCTTAGAGATACAAGATACAACATACTTTAAATCCATGAAATGCCGTATATTGTATTATATTATTGACTTGCACTTGTGCTCAATATTCCGTCCCCACTGAGTATGCTGCCCCAGAAAATATTTTGGAAAGCAAACTTACCAAGCGAGGTTCGAGGTTGCTTATATTCTTGTCTGAGAGGTTGTCACACATAACCTGGGCCACTGTACTATTAGCTGTATGGAGGCACAAGTCTCCGTCAAGGGTCAGTACTTCCCACTGTGGACAAAATTTTTATCCCTAATTGGCATTAACAATTTACAATAAAATTTCTATTTTTATAAAAGAATAATGGTCAAACTGTTAAATAGAAATGCAATAATAATAAATATGTACATTTCATCGATATTCTAAGAACATATGAAATATTTATCAAGTAAAATACGGGTTAAAGTTATCTAGTGTCATATTTCCTTGGTGATTATACTTTTGACAAATACTAAGCATGTTAAAGTTCCAATTTCTTTCTTTCAAAGCAGGAATTTACAACCTGGGGTTCGCGCATCCCCAAGGCTTCACAAGATTTCCAGGGGTAGTTAGAACTAATGATATTCTTTTCAGTTTACCATTGCATATTGAGTATTGTTCAATGTCAGATTATTGTGGGTTCGGGGAGATGGGTTTTATATAAGTTTGAGAACCACTGCTTTAAAGTGTCCTGAAATTCTAGTTACCTCGAATTTGCAGTAATCAAGGCACCATATGACATCATTGCAGTGTTCCATCTCATGGCTTGGGAAAGCCATCACCTCCAGCTCGCTGTCCGGCAGTGACACAAAGGCGCCACATTCACACATCCCTGCCGCGCTGTGAACAATACAGGTTTAAGGAAACTGATCTTGTTAAGCATATTAACGTAATTTATAGAATATTACACAAAACTTCTTCCTATTAATCGTTAATGATATTCTAAACCAAACTTCTCTTATCCACTACTACGCTGATGATACCACACTATACTTCTCCACGCCTTTCAGTGACTACCAACCATTGAAGAAGTTAAAAGATCACGCAGGGACGCCACAAAACGCCTGATTTCTGATCTCTGTAAATCATTTTTTGGGGGGGCAGAAAAAACTTAGTTTTTTCTTCAGTGACACTCAAGACTTCCCCCCTTCTACAGTGAATATTCTTGGTCTCTCGTTTACTTATAATCTTAACTGTAAATTTCGCATATCTTCCCTACCTAAAATAATTTTTGTTAAGGTTAAGCATTCTGAGTCGTCTTCCCCAGTTTTTCTCACCCCCAATTGTTAAGTCTGTACAGTAGCCCATGTATATAATATTCTTCGCATTTACCTATTTAATTAGATAAGATGGAATCATAAGCCGTATAAAATAGCGTTATGCTGTCTTATACCGCTATTTTCATGCCAACTACTCTTCTGATCTCTCTAATTGCCTGTCTTTCCTTCTCCTCTGGCCCCGTTGCAAAAGACTTTTTCTTTCTCTAACCTCTGCTGTGCATATCTCTAATGGAAGAGTTAACAAGTACTCTCTTTATCTGGTAAATTCTGGTAAACTGCGTTTGTATTTGATCTGCTGTTGGCTTGAACACATTTATTGCATTTTCTATTAATTTAGCCAAATCTACCCGGCTTGTTCGGTGGCTAGCAACTAGTGGTGCAGTTTTCCTTTTTTCATAAAAACAAACACCGATAATATACTTCGTTACATTTTACTACATGAAGACTTTTTTTTAAACAGACTATAAAAATAAATAGCGACACCCAAGAAATGAAACGCACCCAAAACGCGAAAATAGCGTGAAATTTCTTGGATAGTGCCGTTTGACATTTCATTTCACATATTTTATAAGTAATATTTTGCCAACACCAGATATCATTTTGATTATGTATGTCTTACTCAGGGTACTAATGCACTATATGACAGATTTTCCTTGGGCAGTATAATAAAGAAAACGAAATGAGAGAGAGAGAGAGAGAGAGAGAGAGAGAGAGAGAGAGAGAGAGAGAGAGAGAGAGAGAGAGTTAAGAAGTAATGAGAATCATGTTGTTTAAAAAAAGACGAGATCACTTGTGACGGTATGTGCGAATATATGCCAATGAATTGCATGATTTTGCTTTCCAGAAAATAAAAATAAAATAAAACAACAAGTGTTGAGATCTGAGTAATTAAAAATAATACAATTCATATTAGCAAAGAAAAAAAAAATCTTGACTTACTGAGCAGCAGCGATCAGACAGGACAGTATGAGAAACTTCCTCATCTTGCTAGAAACTAGGAACGTGGGACCAGCCTCCACCTTATGTTTTATATACCATCACTTTCCTGCCGCTGAAAATAATCGGAAAACATCTGTTGGTTCTCAGGATTTCCTTTTAATTATCTCTATATCTCTATCAATTGTTTTCTTTGTTTGGTTAATTATATATATATATATATATATATATATATATATATATATATATATATATATATATATATATATATATATATATTTTTTTTTTTTTTTTTTTTACACTTTTAACAAAACCTGACTTGAGAACCCAACATGGCTGGAGATCCATCCGTGCTTGTTCTACAGAGATTGTCCCGATTAAGACCTTTAGCTTTAAAGAATTTTTTTATTTTCTGCATCACCTTTTGTAGGTAGCTCGAGGGATTCACAAACAAGCATTCTTCATTAAGCTCTACATCCTGAACATACGTTACAAAAGCTAGGAGTTGTGAGCAAGACTGGACATCAGTAGACTCATCGAGTTGAATACTGAATATTCCAGCACCTTTTATTTCTTTTATCACTCGCTCTTTGATGTCAGACATTTGGGAGGTTCGGGGCTGCACCGTACTATTTGAGAGTAAAATAGCATTCAGCTTCTCAGCACTTTTCTCAGCCAAAACAAGCTTCACGATTGTTTTGGCACATGGCGAAATTAACTCTCCCAATTGTGTGAGGTTTCGTTTTCTTTGTTATCTCAAGGTATACAAGAAATGACGCCTCCACTATGGCAGAACCACTGGCATCTTCATGTTTAGTTCTTGTCGAATAAAGAAAAAACGATCTTTACCAACATGTTCAGGATGCTTGGTTTCCAGATGTAATCTAAGCTTACTGGGCCTTAGTGATTCAGCAGTGAGAATTTACTGACAAATCACAAACTAATGCTTCACTACACCTTTATCAGTGATGTTTGTAAATAAAAAATCCAGGTAGTTCTCATCATAGTTGCGTTTCTTTTAAGAAGCCATCACTGTACCTGCAATGCACAGAAAGAAACCTCCCTTTTACTTGTTGTAGGTTGTAGGGTTAACCTAGTATAGGTCAGAATTTAAAATGAGGGTGCAAGGCCGAATGACGATTGCTGTTAACTGGAGAGAGAAGATGGATTCGTGCTTTAACGATTACGTTTGGACACAAATATTTTTCGTGAATGAAGGAGGGATGATAGAGAGAGAGAGAGAGAGAGAGAGAGAGAGAGAGAGAGAGAGAGAGAGAGAGAGAGAAAGGCGAAGACAAAAGAGAAGAAAACGAGGAGGACGGAAAGGATGAAAAGGACGTTTATTGAAGGCACGAGAAAGGAAGGAAAGTGAGTAAGGAACGAGAGCATGAAGACGGAAAATGAGGAACTGGAAGATGATATAGTATTCACCCTTTCAGTCACACATTCAGATCGAGAAGTTGGGTTGGTTGGATGCAATTGTGGTGGCGGAGACGATGGTGGATGCGCAAGTGTGTGTGTGTGTGTGTGTGTGTGTAGGAGGAAGATTTTTTTCTTTTTCTTTTTTGATGATTCAGTCTTAAGTCACTTGGTCCGCTGAAAATCACTTTGCCAAACCAGAAACTGATATAAATTCGGGAAATCAAAGGAATGAAAATTAAGAAGTGAAAAAAAATAAGCACAGTGGAGAGTAAGTGCAGAACATTATTCGATATTAATTTTCCCATGACTATACAAATGAATATGATTTTAACTCTCTCTCTCTCTCTCTCTCTCTCTCTCTCTCTCTCTCTCTCTCTCTCTCTCTCTCTCTCTCTCTCTCTCTCTCTCTCTCTCTCTCTCTCTCTCTCTCTCTCTCTCTCTCTCTCTCTCTCTCTCTCTCGGACCAGTCACCACCGCCTGGAGGTAATGTCGCCTACTTGTCTCTATAATGGATGTAGCGTCCCTCGCCCATCGTCGCCATAATGAGGAGCGATGCCATCTAACTTTCCCTGATTTACATCTTGCTGAAAGTCGCTTCGTAAATCTTCCTGGTGAAGTGCTCACGGGCGGTTCTTGATGTCGCTGTCGCAAAAGTTATCGGTGCCATGGACGTCGTGGGCGGTACGCTCCCTTGAGTGCAGGAGCGCTTTTCACGAAAGTCACGAAGAGGCAAATATGCATCGTTTATCTTCTCATAAATATGCTGTTGGGCAATCCACCAGGGAAGAGGGATTGAAATGGGGAAGAAGGTTGTGGTGACAGATGGAGAAAAAAGGAAAATATGGAAGAAACTTTCAAGAACGTATAAATCTAATACATCATTTACATATTTTTAATTCAAATATAAAATTTACCAGTAATATTAGACTTGATAAGTTTATACCACAGTCTCTCTCTCTCCAAACCATGTCAAAAGCTTTTCTGTAATCAACAGTCAAACAGAACAATTTATTTTTCTTCCAAACAACCAAATCAATACATTTCAACACAAATACATGAGCTATGGTTGAGTAGACTTTCCTAAAACCTGCCTGAAATTCATTTATTAAGTTACATTCATTGCAATATACAATAAGTCTGCCAATTAATACAAAGGTAAATATTTTTTTCCCATACAACTTAGCAAAGTAATACCCCTATAATTGCTGACATCAGTTTTATCTCCTTTATTCTTATAGACAGATACTATACTATACTACCAATCAACCCTTCATCAGGTAATATGCCTGAATCTAAGATTTTGTTAAATATTATTATATACAAGGGACGCAATAGATCACAAGTACTCCTGATGTATTCATTTTTTGATAGTCAATTCCAGCTGTCACATTATATTCAACTTATTGATACATTTTTTTTTCACTTCTACCTCTGTTATAGGTGTATCCAATGTGTAATTATGTACATACAGCATTTCATTATTATCACTGGGCAGATTTGGGAGATATTTATCTTCTTCAAGTAAACATTTATAAGTACGAGTATTATAGAAGGCATCTACAGGAATATCTATATCATGTTCATTGAAACCTTGTAGCAACTACCAACAAAATGTTAGGATCTTTCTTATTATCTTTCAGTTTTCTCTCAATGTTTTCTTTTCTTTATGTTTTATTCTGTTTAATTAACTTTTAGTTTTTCTGATTTTGATAAGCATATAATTGCAATTTATCTCATTCTTTGTAACATTATATTTTTCTCTCGCAGTATAATATATTTTTACTTGCTATTCAGGTCTTATCCAGGCATATATTTGTGTGGTTGCTGGACTTTATATATTTTTGTGGGTTCTTGGTGGAAACACTTGCAAAGCTGAATCTATAAGAACTTGCTTCAACTTATCGTTTAGATCTGTTATTGACAAACTATCTGCCACATCAATAATGTTAACATCTACCATATATATATATATATATATATATATATATATATATATATATATATATATATATATATATATATATATATACATTTTATTTTTTTTTTATTTTATTTTTTTTTTTCAATATATCTTTCCTTCTTATAGTAGCTCAATTTCCCTGGTTTACAGCTTTGTAGTTGGTGTATTGGTAACTTTTGCTTACTAGTTTTTACATTGTCTAGCCTGCCTGCACTCTGAATCTGAAAGTTTATAGCACAGGGAGCATCTGAAAGTAAAGGAACGAAATCCATAGTTTTGAAAATTCTTAATACTTTGAAAAAGACATGGTGAGGCAATAACATAATCAACCACAGTGGAATACGCAGTTGTAGCTATCCCCACTTTACCGTCATCCCTGATATACCATTAATTATACATAACTGGTTATTTTTATAGAGTTCTAAAAGCTTTTTCCCATATTTACTCCTGTTAAATGACAAATCCTGTGAAAATCTTCTACTGTCAATTCCATAAACACTCCAGTCAATAAAGACATCATCAGAATGGTTAGGTGTAAAATCTTCATTAACATCCTGGTTATTAAAATTGACAATATAATCAGGAAATGTACCTGTATGTGAATTAAAGTCACAACATAATACATGAAAACAATGAACAGAAAAAAAAAACAAGTACAGTAAGCCCGAGCACTTGGTGAATTAATTAGTTTGGCGAAACTACCGCCAAATGCGAATTTCGCCAAGCACGAGTTCGTTATACCATATAAAATGGCCTAAAAAAATGCCTCAGTCAGTCTTTCGTCATTGCCAAAGTCTCTCTTTTGACCCCTAAAATACCATCTTTCTAGCTGAAATAAAATCTTTTGCTTTCACATATTATAACACATGTACAAAACAGACCAATAAACAATAAATAGAGCTAATAAGACATGCTATAAAGGCTGTAACAAAGCTTAAATAGAGTGATTCTGGTACATTTAACCCTCTATGTCACAGTTTCTTCTTCCTTCGTCTATCATCCTGATCATTTTCTCCTTTTCACTTACTCCATACGATTTGTAATGCTTTCTTTGTCTGTACTCCCGTTTTTCGACCCGTTTTCCCTCTCCCACTTTCGTACTTACCGCCACCACCATTGTCCTTACCCCCACCGGTACCACCTGTTGCGCTGGTAGAGGCCATGTTGCCGGTAAATCGCCAGAATTCATTCCCACGTTAGCAGAACAGGGTAGCACAAACAAAATGGCTGAAGGGGACTCTCACACTGCGTTCTAATAGGTTTGGAGAGAGGCCGTGGCTCGCCGTGCCGCCGCCAGGGGACTGCCAAGTTTGAATTCAAATCGCCAAGCGTGCGCTCGGTGGTCCGTGGCCACCCTACCTCCAAATGTGAATTTCGCCAAGCTGAGATTTGCTTACTGTAAGAGATTTTCTTTGTCATTAAAAAGTCCCACATTAATATGCCTTGGTGGAACATAAACACAAGAAATGATTAAGTTTTTCCGTAAGCTAAAGACACTCTTATCCATCTGTACTGAAAGAAATACATCATTTCTTGATTGCAGGACTTTCCACTGACTTGTTTTATCTTTCTCTATTGCAATAAGTAAACCACCAGATTTATATATACTTAAGTCATGTTTATTGTTATATGCGATGTCAAAATGCATTTTATCCATACAATCCCTTACTTTTTCGATATCAACATTATCACATCTAGTTTCACATATACATGTACATAAAACAGCATATTTTCACAATTTTCTCTAAATTGCAATGATAACAACTTTCGTCTCAAACCACATACATTAATTGCTAAAAAATATAAATGTCTAGTTTCAACACTAATTACATTGTTTATCATCCGTTGTGCCCCATTCCTGGCCTATTCTGGGTCACACATTATGTGATCCAGCTTTATCTTTTGCAATCCGGGCTTGCCACACTTATCTTGACCAGGTGGTCTGGGGTTTCCATATGCAGAGATCTGTTTGGTGTATCCTTCAGCCATACCACAATCTTGTCATCCCTAGTCGTTGTATTTTTAACACTTGGCTGTTCTCTTCCTATGTTCATCATTGCTGCACGCAGTGGTGCAAGATCTTCACTCACTAACACATCTCTTTGTTTTTTTCTTTAGTTTTTTTTTTTTTTTTTCAGCATTTCATTTTTTTTTTTTTTCTTCCTCTGTCAAAATCTTACTATGGTAGGCTGATCTCTTTCTTGCTGAGTATTCCTCCCCATTCGATGAGCAACTGATATTTCTTCTGGGTTCAGTGACATTCCCATATCCGTTGCCAACTCAATAACCTTTGCCTCCAATATATCTTGTTCCTGCTCTTCCTCATTTAAGCCAAAAATAAGTTATCCCTGCCTTGATATTGCTCAAGTTTAACTCACTCGTATCGGTTAGCCGTACATCTTTTTTGTGACTGGAAATAGATCTTGAGCAAGCCACTACACATATTGGTAATATCTTTGACAGTTCAGGCTATAGCAACTGATACAGCGACTGTGATAATTTTTGCAATATCTGGTACTATTACTTTTGAAAACTTCTTGGTAGCGTTACTTAGTTCTCTTGATTCTCTGCCTCTTGCCGTAAGTGAAATGTTTTTAAGCTCATCATCAGCCTTATCCTGGACCAGACACTCAATACTTGCATTTGTATTTGCCGTCATTTGCTGACATACGGAAATATGTTGGTAACTGCATAACACATGAGGTATTCACTGCTACAACCATTCAGTCAATACCAGGAACGAGTGCACAGTTGAAAAAAAAAAATGAAAGAACTATGGGTCACTTATGTTCAGCAAAATCATCAAAATATATTCGGTTTTAGTTACTAGACAATTAGTGATAGCATAAGCATTTGAAATTGTATTGAAGATAATAGATTTGATAGTAATGAAGTTAATAAAAGTAGCAGCAGCTAGCAATAGCAGCAACAATAGTATAGTAATAGTAGCAATAGTATTAGTAGTAGTAATAGTACTAGTAATTGTGGTAGTAGTTGTTATTGCTGTAGTAGTAGTTGTAATAGTAGTAGTAGTAGTAGTAGTCGTAGTACTGGTTGGAGTAGGAGTAATAATAGTATTTTTACTCTTTATTGCTATCGTCCTTGTTGGTCTTATCAATATAATCTTTTTCTATGAAACTACTAATTTTTATTCCATAAGCCTTTTTCATTCTACCTGTCTAGAAACACATTACAGAGACATATCAGCAATCGGTGTGTATGTCCTATGTCCGCTTTATCATTCTCTCTCTCTCTCTCTCTCTCTCTCTCTCTCTCTCTCTCTCTCTCTCTCTCTCTCTCTCTCTCTCTCTCTCTCTCTCTCTCTCTCTCTCTCTCTCTCTCTCTCTCTCTCTCTCTCTCTCTCTCTCTCTCTCTCTCACACACACACACACACACACATTCTCCATTATGGAGCGAGCTCAGAGCTCATAGACCGATCTTCGGGTAGGACTAGGACCACAATACACTCAACACACCGAGAAAGCGAGCCCACAACCCCTCGAGTTACGTCCCATACCTACTAGCTGCTAGGTGAACAGGGGTTACACATTAAGAGGCTTGTCTATTTGCCTCGCCTCACCCGAGACTCGAACCCGAGCCTTTTCGGTTGTAAACCGAGTCAAATGGGCAAACCTCTTAATGTGTAGCCCCTCTTTACCTAGCAGCAAGTAGGTACGAGATGTAACTGGAGCGGTTGTGGCCTCGCTTTCCCGGTGTGTTGTGTGTGTTGTGGTGTCATTCCTATCCTATGAGCTCTGAGCTCGCTCCGTAATATGGAAGGCAGGCTAGGTGACCAGCGCGCGCGCGCACACACACACACACACACACACACACACACACACACACACACACACACACACACACACACACACTAGATGTGGTCAGAAGATTGGACTGACTTCTTTTTAGTGTTGCCTCTGTTCACCAAGCACTCATTAGGTTTCTGGTTTAAGTCGTACGTTTTAATTCACTGCTAACTAGATGAAACAAACTCCGAATAAGAAAAACATATAATATATATATATATATATATATATATATATATATATATATATATATATATATATATATATATATATATATTAGTGTTAATGTTATTTAAATAAGTATAAATTAAAATCAGATAAATGATAAATGTAGTTATGTAGTGTAATGAACTTAGTGTTTTGTTTCAATGCAAAGTACATAAGTTATTTCAACGTGATATCTGATCCAGCTGTTAGTTTTACTTTGTATGTGAAAACTCGTGTAGGTTTATGTATAATAAACCGTGAATTCATTTAACATTGATATAAGAAAATAACTTCATGAGATTGAAACAATAATTTGTGGAAACAAACAATGATTAACAGATTAAGGTAATATAAATGAAAATGAAAACTTAACATCTAAAGTAATTTCTTATATAAATAAAAAAAAAATCATTATCATCATTACATAAAATATTACCATGGTGGAATCTGCTATTTTTCTCGCGCTAGGTGTACATACAGAGATGATACCATTTAGTATTATTACAGCGCTGTAACCAATGGCGAGTGCGAAAAGAAAAGGTAAAAACGAGATAAAAAAAAAAAAAAGGTGCGTAATATCAAGGTGAACAATGTCACAAATATAAATTCTGATGATAAATACTAAAAAAAGGAAAAGATATCACAACCATTACTACTACTACTACTACTACTACTACTACGGCGACGACGACAAGGATGACGACGAATACAACAGCAGATGAATTATGAGTAAAGCATTCTTCGTCTATACTGCGTAGTTTTAGCAGATGATCAAATGACATCAGGAAAGCGTTGTTGACATGCATCACTCGTAAATTGGTTCGTCATCGTGTTATGAATACAAAACGATGTATTTCATACCTAGAACTGTCATCTCCTTGCCTTTTTGTCAACTGCATTCGAACTTGTTATTTGTTGAGGGTTTCTTGAACAGATTATTTCTCACATTGAGCACGGGTCCCAGTTGCAATTGAGTTTGGCTTAAGAATTATGGCAGGTGTTACTGACACTGTTGCCTTTAGTTGTCTAGTTCACAAGCCACATCATTTCACATTAATCATCTCTCAAACAAGTTATTCAGGTAAAATCACGCTGGTCACGTGCTTTAACAGATACTGAATATTAGCGGAACTGTACGATACTGACCTAATGCGGTGGTTTACTCTCTCTCTCTCTCTCTCTCTCTCTCTCTCTCTCTCTCTCTCTCTCTCCGCAGCCGAAAGACGAATATTTTTAATCATAAATCTCACAAAATTTTACTTTTCTGTGTGTTTCCTGCAGGATATGTTGAATGATTTTATTTTTAATTGGCGATATCTACTTTTATTCTTTGTCTTAAAAACCATTGTTGTTTTTGAAGAATCTCTCTCTCTCTCTCTCTCTCTCTCTCTCTCTCTCTCTCTCTCTCTCTCTCTCTCTCTCTCTCTCTCTCTCTCTCTCTCTCTCTCTCTCTCTCTCTCTCTCTCTCTCTCTCTCTCTCTCTCTCTCTCTCTCTCTCTCTCTCTCTCTCTCTCTCTCTCTCTCTCTCTCTCTCTCTCTCTCTCTCTCTCTCTCTCTCTCTCTCTCTCTCTACCCGTCCTAACACCACTAGTACCGCTCTGTTACAGCTCAGAACAAAACGTTCTGCCGTACTCCAAGTGGCTTTTGTTACACATACACAAAGAACACTATCCGGTGACTGGGACAACAGCAGTCGCGGCGGCAACGGTGGTTAAACTACCCCTTGTAGCCTTGCAGCGGTATCCGGTCACGAAGAGTTTAAAGTTGGGGAAGTATAAAGCCTTGTCCATACAAGTTTTCCATCTCGCGGTTGAAAATGCCTCGTGTGAACATTGCCTAACACACACACACACACACACACACACACACACACACACACACACACACACACACACACACACACACACACACACACACACACACACACACACACACACACACACACACACACACAGGCAGACACACACACGCAAGCACACACACACACACACACACACACACACACACACACACACACACACACACACACACACACACACACACACACACACACACACACACACACACACACACTATCACTTTATACACCGCGTAGGGTAGTGGTTAGCACGCTCGACTCACAATCGAGAGGGCCGGGTTCGAGTTCCGGCGCGGCGAGGCAAATGGGCAAGCCTCTTAATGTGTAGCCCCTGTTCACCTAGCAGTAAATAGGTACGGGATGTAACTCGAGGGGTTATGTCCTCGCTTTCCCGGTGTGTGGAGTGTGTTGTGGTCTCAGTCCTACCCGAAGATCGGTCTATGAGCTCTGAGCTCGCTCCGTAATGGGGAAGACTGGTTGGATGACCAGCACGCGACCGAGGTGAATTACACACACATACACACACACTGCACATACTTTTTTTTTTATGTGTGGATTTGTAGCATGCAACTTGTTAGCTGCCTTTTAAATTAGACTATGGCCGAAATATTATCTCAAAATAACCGTGTTTTTTTTCTTTGTGCCTTACTGATTTTTGTTAGGTTGTAACTCGTTGCATGTAGTATGGAGAAACATAAGCAGCGGGAGCAGTAATAATGTCATTGATACTGTCGTCATTACAATAATGAAGCTGTAAAGTACAGGAAATACTATTTATGAGGAACATTGCGTGCCTGCTTGATGTACGAGTACTGCTTAACTAGCCAAGCACAATACATCACAGAGAAAAATGAAAATTGTTGCGTCCATGATCATGAGTAGCCCTTACCAGAGGTACTAGTATGAATGATTAACCAAAATGAAATGCATTGGTAAAAATATAGAATGTCATACACCACATAAACGAGTCTTGCTTACTATTTTGATAAGAAAACTGATCTGGAAAATTCTATGTACAGAAATGATAAAGGAGTATAGTACACGGTCGGCCACGTCTACATGTAAGTGCTAGTTATTCATGTGCCGAGATCAAGTGTCTCCCAAGATATCTTGTGCACAATATTTTATCTGCATTTAATATGTGCCTTTTATCGTGATGCTCAAGGCCTGGCATCTTGTGTTATAATGTTTTAAGACATGCCTTGTGCTCGGAAATTCCTTCAAGTCAAGTATCAGTAACTTATTATTTTTTGGGGGGTTTTTGATTTTCTGATAACACTATTTTTATCTTTTCAACTATTTATTTACCGTCGTATGTCTATCTACTTGTGACACACACACACACACACACACACACACACACACACACACACACACACACACACACACACACACACACACACACACACACACACACACACACACACACACACACACACACACACTCTGCAGCGTGTGAGTGTGTGAGAAAAAATTCTTGAACTTAGTGTTTCTGTTCTTAATTGAAAAAGTTATCTGATTAAAAAAGAAAACGAGCATGAAAAAGGAAGAGTAGGGCGAGGCTGGAGGAAGATACGTAGCCTGGAAGCCTCACCATTCAAACTTGTCCTGCTGGTGACCAACACGGGAAAGATTGTGAGAAAAAAAATTACTTACTGTAATAGAAAGGGTATCAACTATCAATTAAATAAGATTAAAGCTTTAGAAAGTGATTATAATAGATTTACTACATTGGCACCTTAATATTTAATGGATACACTTCTCTAGACATTAGAGGGAATAGCAGCTATAAAGAACAGTGCCAAAGTATCTACAATCTAGTTATTAGATTCTACGTATCATGGCCATGAGTACAGCTCTTATTATTAATCTTTGAAATAATAGTAATAGTTGTAGTAGTAGTAGTAGTAGTAGTAGTGGTAGTAATAGCAGCAGTAGCAGTAGCAATATTAGTACAGCTGTGATTGTGTGACATCGGGTTCCGTAAAGCATTGAAGACTGAATTTCAATTATTTCGCGGTACAATTTCACACACACACACACACACACACACACACACACACACACACACACACACACACACACTGCAGTAGGTACCGAAGTTTAGCGTGATTCGCAAGTTGAGCGCCTCCATCGAAACTTTGGAAGACTGAGTTAGGCGGACCGCCACGCATAGCGCCCGCCATTTGTTACAGAACAGCCATTCTTATGACGTCACGGGACTATTGCTTTGTTTACTTCCGTTTTCATAGCTTTGCCTGATCCACTTGCGCAGACATTCCTCCTTTTTGTGTTCCTTAGGAGAATCGGTATCATCTAAACCTCCAGTTAATGCTGGCCACCATGGGAAAGTGTAAACGGGAAGCCGACGACAGCTTCACAGTGATGAAACACTATCTACTATGCTATCTCAGAAACAAAAGGTGAGGTTGATGGCTAATTTGGAAGTCATTGTGTCCTGTGGTGGTGGTGGTCAAGATTCATTTCACGTAAACAATCAGAATCCTATGCTGTGTTGTAGTGTGCCTCTTCAGTCTTTCAATTATTCTGGTGAATGTGACGTGTATGTGTGCTAGAGTGGACCGTATCTTTAATACGAAACCCGTCTGTCACCGTGTCGTTTCATAGTAGTACTTCTTTACTGTACACCTCTCGCCTCTAGCAAGCAGGAAAATTTCTGTCTAGTTTACAAAATATTTATGTATTCTGTTCAGGTACACAATTCGCACTGTTTCGTGCACTCCCAATTTTTCCAGCACCATCTCTCACTGTGGCCTGATTTATTTTAATTTCTTTGTCTGCTCTCACTTTTTCTAATATATATATTGCATTTGGAGTTTAATTAATTCAAGTGTTTCACTGCTAGAAAGGCCCTCCAACCCTAACATTTCCAAATTACTCTCACACACCTCCTCACTTTCCTCTTCATCTTCTCCATCATTATTTTCTCACCGTCTTCCCTAAACCACTCTCTTTCCATGACAGCTTGCTTCAACTCTATTAACATTTCCTCCTTTTTCTATGCTTTCAACTCCACTTTGAGATTTTCAGCCACATAACACAATTTAGATTTGATTAACCTGTACTTAACATATAAATACCCCGACAGGAGGAGCTCATCAGTCCTTTTAGTTGCCATAGTCACATTTGTTATAACACAAAATATTTCTCCAACACAAATTATATATACATAGCAGTGTGCCACACTCAAAGAAACAATTTACACAGAAATTTCACAAGCCCAGACAAGTACCAAAAATTTCAAAAAGTCTCCCAGAGATGTAGGCTACTGATATTATAAAAAAAAAAAAAAAAAAAACGGAGAGGCCCCATATTCCTGTCACGTCCCGGTTTGCCTTCCAAAAGAGTGGACAATACACTGGTCTCAGAAGGTTTTAAAGGTCTAGATTCTATCGGTGCCAAGTTACCCACTCGACCTATCCGAGGCGGCAGGACATCTCTCTCCCTTCATCTTACCTTGACACTACTGTCCACAGTGGTACCTGCACTTAACCTTAGTCGTGTGGGGGCAAGCAATACAGATATTAACATAAATGACTAATGTATTATTAATAACAAAAAAACTTACATACTCTACTTATATATAAATACAGCAAATTTCTACTTCTCAACAGAACAAAGCTCACCCACACTCCTTATTTCCTTATAATCAGTACAGGTACATATTTTCCTCCAGCACTTTCTATAGCACAATCACAATATTAATAACATCTTGCTTTACCCAGAATATCACCACTCCACCACCACAATACACCACAATTCTTAATACCTTGGTTGTCAAACTCCCCGACTGCTTAGACGCCACCAGAACACCGCCACTCGGTACGAGAACCTCCACTCCAAAACTACACAACCCAGACAAGAGCTATTAACAAACCTTATAAACTACACCAACCTGATCCTAAACCACAGGACAACGCCATCACACCATGAACTCACAATCCCTCCGTGCTCCAGAAATAAGAGAAATCCCTCCATCACCTCAAGACTCCACTTAGCTCAAACCAACCTCCCACCTCCTCTCTGTGTCCTTCAGAAAGATGCGCTGCTCCCGCTTGTGTTTACATTTTTCATCTTGACTCATCCGTCACTCCCCTCTATATCATTACATTATAACAACATAAACCATATAAATATAAGGAGAATAGACTTATATAATACACTACCACTAAACATCTAATACAAATAATTATAGTAAGAATAATGATAATGACTATATAGCTAAAAATGAGATATAGCAATTGAAAGAAAAATGGGTAACTTTCAGGGCCAACTCGGCTAACAACCTAACAATCGATTAAGCTTTCAAGACAGGTAGCAACACCATGGAAAGAAATGTCGTTACGTGATTTCACAGCAGATGCATCCCTTGATACGTACTTCGTGGACTCAAAACAGGATGCCGCGTGTCTTCTACCTATGCATTACAGGAATAGCGTAATTCCATTCCTTTCCCTCCTTAGTGCCACGACGCTCTTGCTGAACAACTCTGCATTAATGATGGAGGTCACACACACACACACACACACACACACACACACACACACACACACACACACACACACACACACACACACACACACACACACACACACACACACACCGCACCACCATCACCATCACAATAATGTTTACTTTCGGTGAATATTATTTTTTGTGGGGATATTTCTTTTTCTTTTGCACATGTACATTACATACTTTTTATTTCTATGTCAAGCATTCATGTTATGCTCTCCCTGTACCTTGCCAATATTCCTTTTCTAAGATATTCTTATTGTCTTTTATTGCATGTCACTCCTGCTTTTATGGAAGTTCCGAATTATTTCTAATTTTCAGACTAGCGTCGTCCTTCTTCTTTTCTAGCTTACTGCCGCATCGTACCGTAAAATACCATTCTACGTATTTCATTCATTCCATATATATATATATATATATATATATATATATATATATATATATATATATATATATATATATATATATATATATATATATACTGAAAGGTAGTAATATTCCCCGAAGCAACGACGGTTATCAAACCACAAATTTTCCGCCGAGCAAGAGGAAATTTACACTTGGTTCGCTAAGTTTCCTTGGTCTCCTCAACTTCAACCTGGCTTGATAAAGAACTTGTTCGTAAAGAATCCAAGGAAGAAAATTATAGAGCCTCTCATTAAATTACGCACCTTCCTTTGAAGATTCAAATTTAGTTTTTCTTCCTGTGTGTGTGTGTGTGTGTGTGTGTGTGTGTGTGTGTGTGTGTGTGTGTGTGTGTGTGTGTGTGTAATTCACCTCGGTCGGCTGATGGTCACCCAGCCAGTCTTCCCCATTACGGAGCGAGCTCAGAGCTCATAGACCGATCTTCGGTTAGGACTGAGACCACAGCACACTCCACACACCGGGAAAGCGAGGCCACAACCCCTCGAGTTACATCCCGTACCTACTTACTGCTAGGTGAACAGGACTCGAACCCGGCCCTCTCGATTGTGAGTCGAGCGTGCTAACCACTACACTACGCGGTGTGTGTGTGTTTCACTGTTTGATCTGCTGCAGTCTCTGACGAGACAGCCAAACGTTACCCTACGGAACGAGCTCAGAGCTCATTATTTCCGATCTTGGGATAGGCCTGAGACCAGGCACACACCACACACCGGGACAACAAGGTCACCACAACTCGATTTACATCCCGTACCTACTCACTGCTAGGTGAACAGGGGCTACACGTGAAAGGAGACACACCCAAATATCTCCACCCGGCCGGGGAATCGAACCCCGGTCCTCTGGCTTGTGAAGCCAGCGCTCTAACCACTGAGCTACAGGGCGCGTGTGTGTGTGTGTGTGTGTGTGTGTGTGTGTGTGTGTGTGTGTGTGTGTGTGTGTGTGTGTGTGTGGGCGTTTCAGCACACACTCTGCAGTTACTTAAAACTAGAGTGAAGTTACTTCATGACTATATAAGGAAAAACTGTCTTCTTTAATACACCAAATCAATGAATTACTTTCGTACACTATCATCTCAAAAGAAGGTCCTGTCGATAACTTCTTAGGGACCAATATCTCCCTCGTCCGTGATTTATGTGCTTCCAGCCTTGTGTCAAAAGTTTTCTCTACCAGAAATAATGTCTCCGCCACCCTTCTCGACCTCCTCTGCTAGACCTGCCTCCTTTTCTTGTCCCATCTCCTCCTTTCTGCATCATCTCCTCCTCTCCTCATCTCCTCTGATTTCCCCTGCTTTGTACCATTCTGTTTTCCTCTTCCTTCCCTCGACTGTTTACCTTTCTTAACTACAACTTCTGTCACCAAACTACGTAGTTCCCGTTCTTTGTTCCTCTTTGTCTTCCTCTTTCTTTGCTTCACTGTCATGTTCTCGCCCTCTCCTCTGTATCGTTCCTATAGTTTCCCTCCCATCTCTCTCTCTCTCTCTCTCTCTCTCTCTCTCTCTCTCTCTCTCTCTCTCTCTCTCTCTCTCTCTCTCTCTCTCTCTCTCTCTCTCTCTCTCTCTCTCTCTCTCTCTCTCTTTAAACAACATTACAGAGGCTTAAAGCAATACGTTTTTTATGTTATTTAAAAAGCCTGCACTTGAATATAAACATAGAAATATATACATAAAAGAACTTATCCTACTTAATTCTATCACAGCACTAGTGTGGGAGTTTGTGTTTTTCGCCATCTGTGGGCAGCAACTTTCACTTGCTGTATCGACATTGTCTGTGTGCCCCTTGTGGCTGCCGTGAACGAGTTCCACAGTCTTACTGTTCTGGCTGTGTAGGAACGCTGGTGCTGTCTCGAGTGAGATCGAGGCACCTGCACCAGCAAATCACTGGTAGTGTTTGTCCTGGTCTCCCTCCGGACAGCTTGTGTTGGAAGCCGCAGTGAGTTAAGATGACATACCTCCGGTACCCTGGCCTTGTTCTGGACCACCAGCGCTGAAACGTCCCGTCCATGCTCCAGCGACGTGACTCCTCTCTGCTCCTCTTGTTGCTGTCCGTCCCTCCCCACCAGCCGCAGAGGAAGCCGTTGCATCCAGTCTCTGCAAGTGGGTGGCAACACTTGATATCCAGGACTAGGCACTGTGCTCCATACAAGGTCGTACCTCAGCCTCGTATAGTATGAAGATGCCCTGGGAGTCGAAGCTTCTCGCCATCCGACGCAGGGTAGAGACACGCAGGGAGGTCTCTCTCTCTCTCTCTCTCTCTCTCTCTCTCTCTCTCTCTCTCTCTCTCTCTCTCTCTCTCTCTCTCTCTCTCTCTCTCTCTCTCTCTCTCTCTCTCTCTCTCTCTCTCTCTCTCTCTCTCTCTCTCTCTCTCTCTCTCTCTCTCTCTCTCTCTCTCTCTCTCTCTCTCTCTCTCTCTCTCTCTCTCTCTCTCTCTCTCTCTCTCTCTCTCTCTCTCTCTCTCTCTCTCTCTCTCTCTCTCTCTCTCTCTCTCTCTCTCTCTCTCAAAATTCCCTAACTCGCTTGCCTATCTTCACTCCGCCACCTTTCCTTTCCCGACACTGAATCTCCATATACACCTCGCCTCTCCTCGCGTCTCCCTTCCGTCCTTGCCATAAATCTGGTCTCAAAGGCTCCTTACCCCTGGCTGCGGGAGGGTTTGAATGATGACCCGCGGAAGGTGATAACGATGGTGATGATGTGAACGAGGGTTCCAGTTTATTAATCTCGAGTAGCAGGAAAGTTTTACCTGTGATATTCTCTCTCTCTCTCTCTCTCTCTCTCTCTCTCTCTCTCTCTCTCTCTCTCTCTCTCTCTCTCTCTCTCTCTCTCTCTCTCTCTCTCTCTCTCTCTCTCTCTCTCTCTCTCTCTCTCTCTCTCTCTCTCTCTCTCTCTCTCTCTCTCTCTCTCTCTCTCTCTCTCTATTTCATTTAAACAGATTCACAATATGAACAGAAAAATAGTTGGGCAGGATACATTTGTGAGCTAAAGTTTACACTCGTGTGACAAACTGTCTTAAAGCTAGTGCCTGCCTTCATACATACGTAGAGAAGCAAGAACAAATGTTATATGAATTTTACATTATATGCACTATATATTACATTCTCTCTCTCTCTCTCTCTCTCTCTCTCTCTCTCTCTCTCTCTCTCTCTCTCTCTCTCTCTCTCTCTCTCTCTCTCTCTCTCTCTCTCTCTCTCTCTCTCTCTCTCTCTCTCTCTCTCTCTCTCTCTCTCTCTCTCTCTCTCTCTCTCTCTCTCTCTCTCTCTCTCTCTCTCTCTCTCATGACGATTGATGATGCCTTTAAAGAAAACGAACAGTGAATATTTCTGAGTGAATCATAATTTCTTTGCATATATTTATAAGAGATCCTGTTTGACGTTTTCTGGAAAATAAAGAATCTCAACATTTCACTCAACATTACAGCGTGAACTGAATTACTAGTGAGGGCATAAGTTGATAAAGCATGATTTTCTTTTCCAAGGAGAACTACATATACTATTAGGGTGCGTTTACATCAAGCGAATCGAATCGATTTAGTTCATAAAAAATCAACACGATTCATAAATCGTGTTGATGCGCCACATTATAGTCAGTGTAACCATTTAAACCAAGCGAATGGAATCGATTCAAATCTTGCCGATTCATGGTGATTCAGAATCAATGAATGGTTTGGACACATTTTTTCATCAGTCAGATTCAACCGAGGGTGTTTACACCAAGCGAATCGAATCGATTCAGTTCATGAAAAATAATTAGAATTGTCATTTTGTATCTGCATAGTTCCAACCGGCTGATTCACATCATTCAGATGATTCACAGATTCAGTACCAAGGCAGTCTTCGGGAAGTATGGACGTATTAATTTTTGCAGAAATAGCAGTGCCACATTGGCTGAGGATGCGTAGGCCTTGGCGTTGGCAACGAATACGGGTGCATGCCATTAATCCTAGAAGACCTGAATTTGGGAGCTTTGGACATTTATTCCCATATTTGGTCAATAATCTGGAGAGGTTTTAGGATTTCTTTAGGATAAATACAGAATAATCTAAGATGTTGGTGGTACCTGTCACCAACAAGAAGAAGTAGGCCTACAGCAGAAACCATATCAGTTCCTGACACTCTGAGAGAATACTTTATCTCGCCAGGTGGAGCTGTCGAGTGGCAGGACAGAATAATTCACTGATACATACATTCACCGCGAAGAAATGGCCGTACCAGTCACCAGTTGATGCCATATCATTACATCTAGTCTACTCTTTATTTAGGCTTAACGGTATACGGAGGATATTAAAACACATATAGGTGTGTTAGTTCTATTATTTTGTCATATTAACTTTTACTTTGTGACGTGCCATAACGTAGTATTTAGTTAACGAAATCAGTGCCATAGGTGGGTAATATAGGAAGTTCACACCCCTTCCCCAACTCAGGCTGGTGCCTGGCTGATTGGTGATTGCGTTATACCACGCATTTCAAAGGTAGATGATACACCCTACAGTTGCCAAATGAAAATGCAGTCATTTGTTTTTAGAATATGCAGAATAATATTGTCTAGTAATTCGTGGGGTACAGCAGCTGCTTCTAGCTGTGGTTCAGTACAACACATGTACATGATTTCGGCGCACCGTATCACTGGGATCATTATATAGCACGTTATTCTCTTACTAAAATTGATCAGAACGTCCACTAGCAGAGTGGTTATTCCTCGGCTGAATCTCCTTGACTGATGAAAAAATGGGTTAAAAAAAATTATTGACTCTGAATCGCCATGAATCGGCATGATTTGAACTGACTTGATTCGCCTGGTGTAAACGGTTACATTAACACTAATGTGGCAAATCAACATGATTCATGAATCGTGTTGATTATTCATGAATTGAATCGATTCGGTTTGCTTGGTGTAAACGCACCCCGAGCACCATGCTAATGGACGTTCTAATCAATTTAATAAGAGAATAATGTGCTATATATGATTCCAGTGATCCTGTGCGCCGAAATCTTGTGCATGTATTGTACTGAACCATAGCTAGAAGGAACTGTTGTAGCCTACGAATTACTAGACAATGTTATTCTGCATATTTTAAATACAAATGACAACAGAAAGCGTTATGGACTTGGTTTTACATTTTCATTTGGCAACTGCAGTGTGTATCGCCAGTCAGCCAGGCACCAGCCAGTGTAGCGGAGGGGTGTAAACTTCCATATATTAGCCCCTGTGCCTGTGATTTCGTTCACTGAATACTACGGTATGGCACGTCACAAAGTAAAAGTTAATATGACAAAGTAATACAATTAACTATATTTGTTTTAATATCCTCCGTATACCGTTAACCCTAAATAAAGAGTAGATGTGATGATATAGTATGAACTGGTGCGCCCATTTCTTCCTCGGTGAATGTGTCAGTGGATCATTCTGTCTTGTCATTTGACAACTCCACCTGGCGAGACAAAATATTCTCTCAGTGTCACTAACTGACATAGTTTCTGCTTTAGGCCTAGTACTTCTTGTTGGTGATAGGTTCCACCACCATCTTAAACTATTCTGTGTTTATCTTAAAGAAACTCTAAAACCTCTCCGGATTCTTGACCAAATCTGGAAATGGGAACAAATGTCCAAAGCTCCAAAATCAGGTCTTCTAGAATTAATTGCATGCACCCGTATTCGTTGCTGACGCCTACACCTATGGTTCCTCAGCCACTGTAACACTGCTATTTCTGCAAAAGCTAATACGTCCATACTTCCCGAAGACTGCCTTAGTATTTCATCATCTGATGTGAATCAGAAGTGTTGAGACTCAGTCGGTTGGAGCCATGCAGATTCAAAATGACTCGATTCAAATGATTTTCTTGAATTGAATGGATTCGATTCGCTTGGTGTGAACGCACCGAAGGCTTTAGGAAGTAGTTTTGAGAAAGCTTAGAAACCCAGTGTGACTGAAGCGTGTATGGAAGTCTGAATGTGTACATATTATCAATACTTAAGGATGAAAATAAATAAAAAAAAAAATAAAAATAAATAAATGAATTTTAAATAAATAAAAATAAATAAATCGATATACCAAGTTAGAATGAATAACGTAAAATAATGGCCTAATATCCACGCCAGGGTGATGCCACCCCACCCCAACAAAAAAATAAAATTAATCAGTGTTCTTCTCAGGTAAGCTACAAAGGTCAACTACGAAGAGTTTGGGAAATCAAGGAACGATAACCTTACATTCTAAGGGCGTAAAGTACGCCTTCCTATACGTCTGTTCTTATCTATGAAGTTTCATAATATTGTAAGTTATGTAAGATGAAGGGACAGTTTTCAGCTTTCCTTCTCTCCTGCTTATGTCGTATCCATATTACCACGTGTGATTAGGTAATGTAAGCCCCCAGCGGTATTAACAAGAGTAACATCAGATGTGGGATAATTTTCTGCCGTCTCGATTTCACCATGATTTAAATGCTTGAGAGTCAATAGCATTACGGTAATACCGTACTAGTATGTATCTTTGTCGCACTCTCTCTCTCTCTCTCTCTCTCTCTCTCTCTCTCTCTCTCTCTCTCTCTCTCTCTCTCTCTCTCTCTCTCTCTCTCTCTCGGAATAATTTTCCACTATCCTGTATATGAAACAAGAATTATGGACCTTTTGAATATTCATGGCTCGAAATTTGGGATAAACCGGCATATTAAAAACCGAAAAACTCTTGACAAGACGGAACACAAAGGACGGGGCGAAGGGAATATGTGACGCGAGACTTTGAGGGAGTTAATGAATCCCTTGTTGGCTACCTCCTGCCTTCAATGACCTGGATTTGGATGTCAGGTAAAAGGTACAGTAAGGACGCGGGGCATTCCTATTATGCAGGTATGTTTTGCCTGCTTCGTGTTTAGTCTGTTTCCTTAAAGTGTAAAGTTGACTGAAAGCGTAATTCATGCAAAATATTTATACCTGGTTTATCAAATGAAAGTAGCTAATGTTCAAATGTTTTTGCTTTGGGAGAAAATATACTTTACTTTTTTTTTTTTACTTCATCCCTCTACTAAGATATACGCTTGATTGTTCACTTCATTGCTCATAAATTTCAAATTCTTCACCCAAATATTTCGGGATTTTTGTAATATATATATATATATATATATATATATATATATATATATATATATATATATATATATATATATATATATATATGCAGTTCTCTGTGCTACCTAGACACACACACACACACACACACACACACACACACACACACACACACACACACACACACACACACACACACACACACACACACACTGTCAATCAAATTGCAATTACATGAAAAATCAATCGACATTTTGACATTTTTACGAGAGGTGAAACAAATAGTCCAGGTCTTGTAGTGTCGCAGAGAGGAATAAACGCCTCCTTGGCAGACATAAAGGTGGTGGCACGGACAGAAGGAGTAAGTAGAGTGAGTGACGAGGTGACTGATTTGATTGAGTTCTGGAGAGGAAAGGTGGCGAGAGAGAGAGAGAGAGAGAGAGAGAGAGAGAGAGAGAGAGAGAGAGAGAGAGACTTCACACAGACAAGGAGTGGCAGTAATGGGAATCTACTCCCAGTGATACACTTTACCTCAGGAGAGGTGCTGCGGGAAGCGAGCTGTGTTAGGAAAAAATATGTTCTGAATACGCAGCACAGTGAAAGGGAAGAGGCTGATGGGATGTTGAGTTGAGCCTTTTCGTGTTGTAATATTGAGGCATATTTTCATGTGATACACATTTGAATTACTCGTGTGAATATTATCTTGCAGCTGGCTGGCGGTGTGTAGTAGTGTTCCCTTTGTGGTATGGATGCATGATGCAATAGTTTTGCGGATTTTTTTATGTTGTTGCTGTATGTCATTGTCTCATTTCTTCAATCACATCCTGATAATCATTAGTTTTTTTATTATTTTTATTATTTCCATATTCATGACTTTCTACTTATTCACAGCCATAAATGTATTTGTATAGGGATTAATACTCTCCTTTGTTTAGACTTTAGTCTAATAAGGAAGTAATGTTATATTTTTAAAAAGGTATGATTATTTTGTTCTTTCAAATGTTGCCACGATCAATGAAACACACAATTGTATTAGTATTTTGTAGGCAAAAATTGGTGCGTGATATATGGATACAGCGTTGAAATACAGAAAAGTTGACTAGGTTTGGCCTGGTCATTTGAACTAATCTGAAATATTGAAAGAGATAAAAAGAAAATTCATAAATATACTTTGTTGGAGGAAAACGAACGAGACTGTTAAACAGAATAGAGGAATATGTTAAAAAAGATTTAGAGAAAAAATTATATTGTTTTGTGAGTCAGAAGCTACACACATAATCGAGAACTTGTCGCTAATACAGCGAATCATGACGTTTCTAGAAGTTTGGAGGTAGATATGAATTTAATCGAGAACTTGTCGCTAATACAGCGAATCATGACGTTTCTAGAAGTTTGGAGGTAGATATGAATTTAAGTTTATTTCCTTGCCTTTTAGTAATAAAACAAACCAACGAAATAAAAACAAAAAATTCCAGATACATGAATTGAATAAGTCATGGATGCTGTTTCTAATTTATTTGTGCCTGCTTATTAATATAAGAATCCTTAGAAATTTCCTGACTGAATACCATAAAAAAAAAAAAAAAAAACATTGCAGGATATCATTCCGTAACTTAAGAAGCAGCGAACGGGAGCACCGCCTAATGTAGTCTCTCATTAGTAAACACATTGGGTTTGTTTAGTGTTCTGCAGCCTTCTCTTCCATTGATGTAAGTCCCAGCCCTGGTAATTCATCTCCGCTTCGCTGCCCATGTAATGTTGTCTGCTTACCATCAACAGTCTGCACGGGATCCTGCCGTCTGAGGGAAAGCACGTAATTGCTATCAAGTTACATGGCAAGGATGACCTTGTCGATAGTAACAGTGATGGAGCAGTGAGGCTACACTATGGAGGACAAAGGAGGAAGAGAGAGAGAGAGACTGATACTGATACATTTACTGGCCCACATGTAAAACATAACTTAACATAATATAACATTGATTAAATAGTGGACAAAAGTCTGTTAAGCCAAGGCTCATTTTACAGACCCAAAGAAAAAGCAAGAAAAAAATTATACCATTAAAGTTCAGTGGTAAAGCCTAGTACATAATGCAAACTGTAGTAATGACAATTATAATGACAATATAGTAATACAATACTAATGATATAATGACAATAATAATAATGATAATAATGAACATAATGATAATAATGATAATAGTAATAATAATAATATTGATAATAATAATAATAATAATAATAATAATAATAACAAAAAATGACATGATAAAAATGTAATTAAAGAAAATAGTAGAACTAGTAAAACAATAATAAAAGTAAAGGTAATAGTCATAATGAGAAGAAGAGGAAATGTTTCTAACTAAAATATAATAACATCGATCATTAATAACAATACTAATAAGGACAATAATAGAAAAAAATATAAAACCATAATAATAGATTTAATAATGATAATAATAATAATAATAATAATATAATAATAATAATGATAATACTTAGAGTACCATTAGAATTAATCATCACACGAAGATTTAAGTAAGTTAAGAGTAAAGAAGATGCAAAGGAATGGAAATAGATTTAGAAAACAGTAAATTGGGAGTTTTTGACTAGTAATAAATAGAACAGTTATGATAGAAATAATGATAATGACAATCGTAACAAGAAGTATATAAAAAAAAAACATACATCAAAACAAGAATCAAATAATTTATGAAAAGTTTGGATGTAAGACAGCATGACAATGGCATACACACACACACACACACACACACACACACACACACACACACACACACACACACACACACAAAAAAAAAAAAAAAAAAAAAATTGTATACATATGTTTATCATGTTTCCCCAAAGAACCTTCCTTTTACTTTGATTTTAAAAAGTGTTTTTGATGTAGTGCTTTTGATATCCTCCGGTAGAAGATTCCACTGGGAGTCTCCTCTACTGGAAAGACACCATTTGGCATGCGATGTCTTACATAATGGGATGGTAACATTATTTGAGTACCTTGTATTCTTGGCTGGTGCTACACGTTGGAAGTCTCTTGTAATATTTGGGAAAGATAATGATTTTTAGACATGATACAGTTT
>NC_059270.1:9721215-9731215 GCF_017591435.1 Portunus trituberculatus
AAGTCTTCCTTATATGTAGTAAACATTATGACACTTTCCATATTTCTTGGTCCTAATAGTAATATTTCTTTCTTCTATTCAAATTTAACCCGCTATCGTTCTTGATGAAAAGAGTTTAATGACTTCTAAAACTGAAAGAAAACCACGACAGTATTTCTATAGATGTGACTGAAAAGGTGCATAGTGAAGAGATTGCGAATTGCCTCCTTTTCATTTTCATCGGTTATGTAATGTGACCAAGAGTGAATGTTATGTTCTCGTGATAAATATCGTAGTCTCACATACAGATCATAGTTCTTTGTTTTCGTAAAGGTTATTCCTGTAACTTGACAACGTATGCCATTTCATCCGGTCTCACCTTCGCATACTCATGATCGTTATTGTTGTTATTGTTACTGTTGTCGTCATTGTTGTTGTTGTTGTTGTTATTGTTCACTCTAAAGTAACGTCATGCATCTGTACCTGTACTATAAACATATGTACTTACACCAAGAAATAATTTTCTATATATAACGTTTCATTTACTTGTCTGTTCATATGTATATATTTCCTCGATGCTCACAAGTTTATCCACTTGAGAAACCAGAAGAAAACTTGAATTATGATCTTTGTTTTGATTATCAAATTTTCATTAGTTTTTATTCAAATATTTTTCTCCTTTTTTCAGTCCCCTCCCGTGGATGCTTCCTGCGAGGATTAGTGGCACTATACCAGTCTTGGAGGTAATTTAATTCTCTCTCTCTCTCTCTCTCTCTCTCTCTCTCTCTCTCTCTCTCTCTCTCTCTCTCTCTCTCATTATTCTTATTATCATTATTGTACTTATCATTATTATCCTAGTTCTTATTATTGTTGTTATCGTTATTATTGTTGTTATCATTTTATTACTGTTGTTCTTATTATCAGTATTAGTATTATTATCATTATTAGTATTGTTGTTTTTATCATTATTGTTGATTATTATCATCATTAACATTGTAATTGCTGTTGTTACTACTATTGTTGCAATGATTTATATAAGTAATGGAATAATATTACAATTTATGTATTAGTGTTAGTGTGCACATGCCGGATGCCTACATCACAATATAATATATGAAGAAATAGAAATGAAGGAAACATGGATACATGATAGTTCGCCAGTACGCAGTGTGCTGTCGCACCGGGCCATAAAAGGGATTAGGAGCTCAGGCAAATGGTCAAAAGGAGAACAATTTTAATTACCCAGGGTAGGGTAAACATCCTGGGACAGACATGCTGTTGGTTCCGCACACGTGGGCTTTCACCTGCCTGCTGAACGGTACATGGATGGGTGCGTTATTGTAGGTCAAGTCTGACCCCCCTTGAATTCTCTGAAGGAAGGTTGGAGAGGTATGGAGCGGAAATTGACGAGGGAGAGACGAGAGAGGAAGCAGGAAGGGAGAATATCATCTGAGCGGGGTCGCCTCGGCTCTGTAGCTGACGAGGCATGATCGTTTTGTGCTTCATATAAACAGTAAGTGGAGCTATAACTTGCAATGCAGTCTTTTGAGGTAATGTAGAAAGGAGGAGTAATGATAATAGGATGTTTAGTATATGTACTTATGTGTATGTACTTGGATCAATATGATGCCGTTATATAATTACATTCCCTTGTGATGAGTAAAGCATTATGTGTAGTTGTACACATCCGTACTTATTTTGCGTGTAGTATTGCTCTGACAAATAAGTTACATACCATAGTTACTGTATGTATTCGCGTACGAAGTTCAGTGCAGTACTTGCGAGGAGATATCAAGATTTGTCATTATATTCGGTGGTGTGTTATGTTGTCATTTTCGTGAACGAAGTAAGTACTTATATGTGTGTGGTGATATATTTTGTGATGTGTGACGTTGATTGCTTGTATTCATTTACCGCTAGCCACTCGTCTGTCCTCTGCCCCGTCGCTTTGTCTTTTTTTTTTTTTTTTTTTTTTTTTTTTTTTTTTTTTTTAGTCTTATACACTATTCCAGGTATAGCTATGATCTTCAACTCCATGTAAGTGTTGTCATGTATTTTTATTGTGTTCATTGGCAGAGTGGCATCTTTAAAATATCTTTGCGCTGTTTTATTTATTTCCCTGTCATTATCTTCATGTTTGTGTTATCACTGCTTTGATGGCGCCTTCTATGGCATATCGCAATGGCACCTCATACCAATATTTTTAATGAAGTAGACACCATCTTCCTGGCAGTGGCCTGAGGTGTGTTGCGAAGTCCTTTGTTATCACTAGCGAACTGCTCTAAGTAAGCTGACCTTTGCTGCTGAGTGTTTTTCTTGTACCTATTTATTTTCATGCTCTTTTTTTTCTTATTTACTTTGCTATTTTGCATCGAGAGCAGTGATACACAACACGCACGTACACAAAATTATTGTATTGTATATTGTATTTTTCTTATACTATTGTTTTTGTCAGCCAAGTTTCATCCCACCACTACATGTCTTATGATGTGTTTTGTTGATTCCTTTCCATTTTTTTTTTATTAAGCTGTTATGTGTTTTTCTCATGTGATTGCTGTGCAGTGTGCAACGCTCGACATCATTGGTGTACAAAAGCTACTTAGGTTTGTAGTGAGAGTGTTTGCTGTAGTGTGTGATTGTTTTGATGGTTTAGGTTTCTCATATGACTTAATACTCAGTTTGCAAATATGTGATGCATTTATTTTGGATCTACTTGAGGTTTCCCTATTTTATCAGGACTGGGACGGTGTCTTCTAAAGAACTCTAGATTTGGCATTTGAAAACAGTAACCACGATAGGATACCATTACTTCCCTCGGAACGTGGCCAGAATTTGAACCCGTGTGTCTGCTTCACATCCAGCCCTTATTACAGGTCTTTTTTAACATTGGTCATCTTACTTTTTTTTTGCTATATACACTGTCTGATGTTATGCTATATTTTGCCCATACTAACCCTCTGCCTTCCTCATTATGTTATTTTCTCAGAGTAATTGTTCAATCCATGCATCTTCTTAGTTTCAACACTAATGCTGACATATATAAGGATACTATTGCAATGTCTTACAATTTAGCCGGTCTGTTAAAGTAAGGAATTCGGTTTTTTAACCACCCGTATTTATTGGTGACAATATCCATGTTTATGAATTCCATCATCATGTTGAGGATGGAGCCTTGATACGAACCCTGTCTATATCAAGGAATGGCATGATGACTTGCACGATGGCATGCACAGACAAACTTTTTGTGGTGTCACATCTGTTACTGATTTGTCGCGCCTTTTTTACATGTTCTTTGGTGTCTACCAGAGAGAGACAGCAGCGTCCACAAGTAATCCTTTACAACTGCACCTACAATATACCTGAAGTTGGAGCCAGAGTTTATTCTTTCGCTCTTTAGATGTAATGGACTTCTTGAACCACCAACTACACACACACACACACACACACGCACACGCACACACACACACACACACACACACACACACACACACACACACACACACACACCTGTAAGTATTTTTATAACTGTTCTTGAAATAACAATAAGGCTGATTTCATAAAAAAAAAAAAAGAATACGTATTATAGTTTAATGTTCAAACAACACACCAAAAATGTTTTATGAAATTGCGTTTTGATTAACAATGTATTAAATTTTCAGCTATCACTCCTCATCTCCTCCTGGTTATTCCTCTTGATGTCTCTATTATAATTGGCGTGACGACCAAATGGTAAAGTATTATTGTTTTTTTAGCTTCTTACTTTATAATAATCTTTTCAATATTAAAGGTCAAATAGTTTTGTGTGTGTATTAAGTAGATATGTTTTTTTGTTTTCGTTAGGAATAGAATTTAATAGTTAAACAAAATGCATTTAATTGCATTTTATTGAAATACATTTATGCACTTACTTTCAAATGAAGTGTACAGTACGATTTTTCTATTTATCATGTTTAATTATATCCAAATCTGTGCTCTATATTTTTTTCTTTTCCGAAAAATCACGTCCTAATCACACAAAATTAAAGTAAAGAATTTCTACAAGGCCCTTTTCTCATAAGAATATTATGTTATTTTACTAAATTACTTATCTGCATTTTTAGGAAACACGTTCATCCTCACGTTGCTGTAAAGCGAGACACTATTGGCTGGGCATCGAGTGTTCTTGTGCAAGAAAGTCGTACAGAAGCGAGGTATGTGCAGCATGTGTGTTATTGCTCCTCTGTCCTATATCTTATAAGTGTGTGTGTGGTGGGTGAGAGAGAGAGAGAGAGAGAGAGAGAGAGAGAGAGCGCCGGGTGTTGTTGTCTTGCGTGAGATGTTATGTCATTCGAAAAGGCTGCCAATTTCCATCATGACACTAGAGGGCATGGCTCTCTTTCTTGTGGTAGCCACTGGTATTAAGTTTGTGATTGCTGAAATTATTGTTACCATTAGAGAAACGTATGACGTCTTGAACCTTTGGTTATCTGTATGGTATTTTTTTCATTCGAGAGAATCACACACACACACACACACACACACAGACACACACACACACACACACACACACACACACACACACACACACACACACACACACACACACACACACACACACACACACACACACACACACACACACACACACACAACGACTAAAGGAAATGGGACTAAAGGACCTCACATATGAAGAACGACTGAAGGAAATGGGACTAAAGGACCTCACATATGAAGAACGACTGAAGGAAATGGGACTAAAGGACCTCACATATGAAGAACGACTGAAGGAAATGGTGTGTTTGTTTTGTGTTGTGTTGTGTTGTATGGTGTGTTTTATGTGTTGTGTTGTGTTGTTTCTACTGTGATACTTTTTTTATCAGTAAACCAACTTCCATTCTTATCATCACGTTTCCTGAAATATAATCACATTTAGATTAGAATCCATCATTTATTCTTTGGTATTGTAAAATAAGATGAAATTGTTGAAAAATAACTGCTTCCTCGTAAACAGGACTCTCAAAACGGAGTAATTACCCATAGTATTAGAAGTTGAAGTTGTACTCCTCTACATTTTGTTTTCCTCGGTAAGGTATACGTGTTTCAAATATTCGTTTTGACAAAATAAAATAAATCGCGCAGGCACTAATGTTCCTTGTAATAAAGATAATGATTCTTATTGAAATTAAGACAAAGTTAGTAAAATAAATTAAGAGAGAGAGAACACACCTCTCTTAGCTTACTAACTAACTAAGAAGAGTTAGTGTTCGTGTAGAAGAATGACAGTTTTACAAGGAACGTATGGGAACAAAAGGAGCAAGGTATTAGGGAACGATTGGGAGTTGGAGAAGTAGAGAAGAAGAAGAAGAAAGAGGTACTAAAGTTTAAGAGAGGAGAACGATGAAAATGAACATGCAATAGGAGCGACAGGAAGGAAGAATGAAGAGAGAGAGAGAGAGAGAGAGAGAGAGAGAGAGAGAGAGAGAGTGAAGGAAGATAAGAAAGTTAATTGAAATATGAGTGAGAAAGAGAGAAAAAAATTGGAAGCAGAGTAAAGAATCGGAAGATTAGATCAATGGAAAAGCAAATAAGGTTTTAAAGGAGAGGAAGAAAAAAATGGGAAAATAAAAATGCGAAAATAAGCTTGAGGAGTGTGATCAAGGTTGGATTCTTAATTAAAACCGCGGAGCTGGAAATCCAAAGAATATTGAGGTTTAGGTATGCCTCAGTGATCGATGGCCGTTATGGCACTGGTATGTTAGCGCTAGTTTTTGGCCGGGATTAGAGTCAAAGTTGGTTAGAAACTAGGTGAATATTCTCAGTATTAAGGAAAAGCTTGCCACCAATATACTCTATGGATGTTCTGCGTTAGTGTTAATGTTTTGTGTGTGTGTGTGTGTGTGTGTGTGTGTGTGTGTGTGTGTGTGTGTGTGTGTGTGTGTGTGCGTGCGTGCGCGCGCTCGCTCGCTAATGGGGATCTCCTTACAATTATAGATCACTTAGCATGAAAATCCTTCATGTATAATCTTAAATTATCCGATATTCCATTTGGAGAATATCTGTGTTGAAGGATGTATTTCATCAAAACCAAAACAACAACTACATCATAACAGTCACCGACAATCTTATATAGCAAGGAAAGCTTGTCATCCCATCTCTCTCTCTCTCTCTCTCTCTCTCTCTCTCTCTCTCTCTCTCTCTCTCTCTCTCTCTCTCTCTCTCTCTCTCTCTCTCTCTCTCTCTCTCTCTCTCTCTCTCTCTCTCTCTCTCTCTCTCTCTCTCTCTCTCTCTCATGATGTCATAAACGAGCAGGAAAATTTACAGTGTTTGTTTCTACCTTCCTTAGAAGTATTGTAGACAGCCATGCATGCACGCGCCTATTATCGTACAGACATCTATTTTGTTCCTTAGAGGTATAATCCCATAGTACATTACGATGTAAAATTCTATTAGAGACTCAGTTACATTATTTTAGTTTAACATTTATCTTAAGTAAAGAAGTATATTGCCAAAGCTCTATTTCTTGGACTAGATATATTTTCATTTGAAGCCTCACTGACGAAATTCCTAGCTATGGATGTGGAAAAAGAAAGCGTGAAGACCATTTCCTCTGGGCGTGTTTCTCATAATTAGCTTTTCGTGAGGCCACTCTTGGAGGTGTCAGCGACAGGGCAAGAGCACGTCAGAAACAAGGCGTTGGTGATTAGTTTGCAAGACCTTGGGACACCCAAAGTCGTCCAACGCTTAGTTTTTATAAACGCACCAAAATCCTCCTTGCTGCCATGAACGAGCCACTGGTAGCACTCTACACCCGAAGCACTGTGTGGACGGGTGTTACACTATACTTGACTCGTTTGTGTGTGTGTGTGTGTGTGTGTGTGTGTGTGTGTGTGTGTGTGTGTGTGTGTGTGTGTGTGAGTGTAATTCACCTCGGTCGCGTGCTGGTCACCCAGCCAGTCTTCGTCATTACGGAGCGAGCTCAGAGCTCATAGACCGATCTTCGGGTAGGACTGAGACCACATCAACACACTCCACATACCGGGAAAGCAAGGCCACAACTCTTCGCGTTACATGCTGTACCTATTTAGTGCTAGGTGAACAGGGGCCACACATTAAGAGGCTTGCCCATCTGCCTCGCCGCCCACCGGGACTCGAACCCGGCTCTCTCGATTGTGAGTCGAGCGTGCTAACCACTACACACCTAAGGCTGCTAACTTTTTCTTATGAATGAATTTGACATTATTAATTTTGCTGGAATTATCTTTACTAATACTAGCCAACACCACCCTATACTCCAACCAAGAAACACTCCTCTTAAATTGTTACAAATTATTGTTATATTCTTTACTTAATTTATTAAATTTATATAATTGTCACCAGGCCAGATAAAGGTAAAGGAATAGTCATATTAAATAAATCTGATTATATCAACAAAACTAATGAAATTCTCAGTGATGACACCAAATTTAGAAAATTAAATGGTGATTGCTTTAAAATTGTCCTCAAATTAGAAGATAAACTAAATCGCTTGCTTAGGAGTATTAAAAGTAAAATACCTGATTCATGCTTTGAGTTTCTATATGCATCTGGTTCACTTCCCGGGATACTATATGGTTTACCCAAAGTACACAAGCAAGGTTGTCCTATAAGACCTATCCTAGCAGCTACAGGTACCTTCAATTATAATTGTGCAAAATTTTTAGTTCCCATTTTAACTCCCTTAACCACTAATGAATTCACAGTGAAGAACTCAATTGAATTTGCAAAGGAATTACAGACATTTAAGTTTACGGATTCCCTGTTTCTCGCTAGTTTTGACGTAAAATCCTTATTTACAAATATCCCCCTTATTGAGACTATTGACATTTGTGTAGAAGAGTGCAAGAGATTAAAATTGATTCCTTATGACCTAACCAAGAGGCAGTTCCGATCCTTACTGGAGTTGGCTGTGAAGGAGTCCATTTTTATCTTTAATGACCAATTGTATCAACAAATAGGTGGAGTAGCTATGGGTTCCCCTTTTGGACCAACATTAGCAAATACTTTTTTATGCTATCATGAAAAAAGCTGGTTATCTGATTGTCCAACTGAATTCAAGCCAATTAAATACAACCGCTATGTAGACGATTGCTTCCTATCATTTAAATCTAAGGAACAAGCTCATAAATTCCTTGAGTATCTAAATAATAAACATAAAAATATATCATTCACTTCCGAGTTTGAGACTAATAATTTTGAGTCATTTGTCCTTTCCCTGTTCAAGATAAATTCCATCAAAACGTTACTACATAGAGCATACAATATTTGTAGTACTTGGCCCTTGTTCCATAATGAACTTGAAAGACTAAGACATTACTTTCATATTAATGGTTATCCCAAAGACCTAATAGAGAAACAAATTAAGAAGTTTATCACCAATAAATTCGTTACTGACAATTTTGTGGAGGATAAAACCAAAGAGGTTAGATACATTACATTACCCTTCTCGGGACATTTTAGTTACCATTTACGCAATACAATGTCTCATTTACTCAAGAAACATGTTCCGAGTGTTGATTTTAGAATAATTTTTGTTAATAAAAATACCATAGGTTCTCTATTTAAATATAAAGATGCTATTCCTACTCCTTTGTGCTCAAAAATTGTATATTGTTTTAGATGTCCGGACTGTATGTCACGGTATATTGGTTCCACCTGTCGGAACTTAAAAATTCGAATTTCAGAGCACTTGGGAGTATCGTATAGAAAAAATGCTCGTTTCACTGAACCTAGTTTCTCAAAAATATATATATATATATATATATATATATATATATATATATATATATATATATATATATATATATATATATTTTTTTTTTTTTTTTTTTTTTTGAGAAACTAGGCTCAGTACGAGCATTATATATATATATATATATATATATATATATATATATATATATATATATATATATATATATATATATATATATATATATATATATATATATATATATATATATATATATATATATATATATATATATATATATAATCACTTTTGTGAGAATTATAGTTGGGAAAATTGTTTCATTTAATAGGTTGCCGATTGTAAGTGAATTGCTTTCGATTTACATGTGCGATGTGCAACCAAGTTTCATGTATTACATTGGTTTAGGAAAGTTTGTTTCTCGTCCATTATTTTTGAAAGTCGAACAAACAAATCGTCTTAACTAAAACATAATTTTCACTTCCTACAAAAAGATGGACTGTGAGAAGTACTCGAACCTTGCAGCCTTGCTGTTCTGTACAATTGTATGGACCTGAAGACAAATGGTTGTTGACCCTCCAACAGTTCCGTTAATGTCTGACGTTAGGACGTCTAATGTTAGGATAACTCAAATACAATATTTTTCTTGGGTTATTTGTTATCCTAATATATTAAGGTGAAAATGGCGTCTCATAACAAAGATCTTTGGTTTCTAGATACATAATTTAGATAAAATTATTGATTAAGTAATGATTATAATAGTTTTCTCCCCTCCCTCCAACTGTTAACTTTGTACAGGGCCATTACTCGCCTTATTATGGGGTATTCTTTACATGTATGCACGGGTGGGGTTCCACTCATACTGTTCTCCTAGACAGAGTGGAACCAAAAGCTTTTCTTCTTACCAACTCCTCTCTTCTGACTGACCGTCTGTAGTCTCTTTTCTAACCGCCAGCTACCTTCTTATCTTGCTAACTGCTTGCTTCCTCTCTTCCCAGAGCCTCGTTACACAAGACTATTTTCTTTCTCACTCAAAGACTATTTTCTTTCTCTCACTCACATTCTTTTCACCTTTCTAACGCTAGAGTTAACCAGTACTCTTAATCATTCATCCCTTTCTCTGGTAAGCTCTGGAACTCCTGGCCTACTTTAGTATTTCCATCTAGCTATAACCTGAACTCATTTCAATACATTTACCTCTCTATTCTGGCTTACTCTCCCGGTCATGTTCGGGGTCTGGCACCTAATTGGGCCGTTTTATTTTAATTTTTGTTGCTCTTGACCAGTTTTCCCCGT
>NC_059270.1:9733715-9746215 GCF_017591435.1 Portunus trituberculatus
CAGCTGCTGACCTTGGCTCACAAAACCTGTTTTCTTGCCGCTCGTGAAGCTGTCTTGACTTTTATTTTTATTCAGCATACATTAAGGAAGCTTTAGATGTGCCATGAGTCGAATAGAAATCCGTAGCTATTGACGTTTGCATTATAAAGTGAATACAGCAATCTTTTGTGATTTATTTTTCTATGATTTGGATCTCTCTAACACATTGTTAGTGGAGAAACTTTTAAGAGTTCGGTTTGATAATTATAACACGGCAGCTCCAGTAAATTCACATGAAAGTTTAAGGTAGTGTGGTAGTCGCTGAAATGAAGTGAAAATTATGATGTTGGTAACATTGCAGCAGTTAGGAAAATATTCAAGATGTTATTGTCACCATCAGAAAAAAAGAAAAAATAATAATACATATCTGGGTGTTGTTGGCAGCAGTGTAGCAGTGGGACTACAGCAGTAGGTACCAATTTATCTATGTAGGTCACATTGTGAGCTTCTCTTGTGAGTATAGCTGGTAAAGGCCTGAAGGAGTGACTATATTTATTTTCATAAGTTGACCCTATTTTTTTTAATTGCTTATTCAAATCTTACTTCATATTTTGTAATTTGATATATGTTAGTGAGCATTTATGTAAAAATAATATATATATAGCTATTTTTTCACTCCTTATCATACTTCACTTACTTCAGTTTATTTATAGGCTAAAAGAGCTACAACAAAACAATGAGAAGGTTAAAGTGATTCTTAAATTATATTAATGCTATGTCAAGTAAATGTCTGTGTAACAAGACATGCTATACAAATGTTTATGATATATTTTCTATATGAATGTATGTCTGCAGGTGTCCAAACTTCAGCTCACATATGAGAGAGAGAGAGAGAGAGAGAGAGAGAGAGAGAGAGAGAGAGAGAGAGAGATGTGCGTGTGTATGTCAGCGAATCAGTATTGTTACTTCATTTTACATGAGTTACGTACTGAAGCTGGCAAGTTATATCCGGGTCACTTCAGAGCTTTGGTAACGAAGCTCGTTTATGTCTCACAAGTTCAACTTTACATGTTTGAAGAGGAAGCGTTTTCATGTAAGTTTTTGTTCAGTCTATAATCTATTAGAAAAAAAATGATTTGAGAATAAAAGAAAAGATTGCATGCAACTTTTCTCTCTTGAGATTTGATAATAATTTACATATGTTAAACATTCATTATTATGTACATTTGCTTTCGTAAATAAATTTTTGGGGGGCTTCTGCGTAGGTTCGGTAGATAAGTAGGTATACAAGAAGTTAGTAAGTTAGATGAGTAAGTAGGGCACATTGATAATAACTCAGGATACGGAGATTTTGCTCTTGCATTTGTGGTAGGAAATTTTGAAGCGTTGTGATATCAGACAGCTCCTAAATTTCAATATTTTTATTTTATTTATCCACCGGCTAGGTCCTCTTGATTAAATCAATAAAGGAAAATTAATGGCTTCTGTGCAGTCATATATCTGTTTACTAATAGAATACATACAATATTTCCCTCGCTTCATTACATCAAGTATGGAAGGATAGGGGATCAATCTCACATCAGCGCATTCATGCTATGCAGAAGACAAGCATTAAAAAAATAAATGTTGCTTTTACATACGAACTTTGTGTCAATAGTTAAAGGATCTCTAAGAGCCTTCATTTTAAATCTTAGTTTTACATTGCCTCTCTCCATTATTCTTCCATCACCGTTCTTTCATGTCTTCATTCATCACGTTCTCCTTCTCCTCATACATCATCTTCTCCATATCCTCCTTCTCCTCCTCCTCCTCCTCCTCCTCCTCCTCCTCCTCCTCCTCCTCCTCCTCCTCCTCCTCCTCCTCCTCCTCCTCCTCCTCCTCCTCCTCCTCCTCCTCCTCCTCCTCCTCCTCCTCCTCCTCCTCCTCCTCCTCCTCTCCTCCTCCTCCTCCTCCTCCTCCTCCTCCTCCTCCTCCTCCTCCTCCTCCTCCTCCTCCTCCTCCTCTTTTGGCGTCTTCACATTTATCCACTTTCCAACCTCAATTCTAAGCGGTAAACCAGTGGGCTTCGCAGCGTTCAGAAAACACTCGGAAGGAATACATTTAGCAGTGGGTGAATGAAGGGAAGATAGTGTGTGTGTGTGTGTGTGTGTGTGTGTGTGTGTGTGTGTGTGTGTGTGTGTGTGTGTGTGTGTGTGTGTGTGTGTGTGTGTGTGTGTGTGTGTGCGCGCGCGTTATTTTTTTTTGTCATAAGCATGTATGTGCCACTCGAACGAAAGCAATAAATAAACATATTGCATTCATTATATATATATATATATATATATATATATATATATATATATATATATATATATATATATATATATATATATATATATATATATATATATATATATATATATATATATATATATATATATATATATATATATATATATATATATATATATATATATATATATATATATATATATATATATATATATATATATATTGTAAGGAAATCGGAACTCTTATTTTAATTTCTTCGGTGCTAAGTCACTGTTCAGAAAAGAAGTAGTACTTTGTCGCCTTTTATTTGAAGGACAAAAGTAAGTAATTAATTCTTTGGGCTACTGCCATGATGTTGCGAGTAAGGAGCTGAGTCAAACTCCTATGAAAAAAATACGTCTTGTTATTTCCAGTATACAAATTTGACACCGCAAGTTTGGAAGTTGACGTTTCATATGAGGAAAATATTATGTTCTCTCATCCACCTATAAGTCAAGGCGTCTTACATTGCGATAGACTCGGACGGATTTCGTAAACAGTGATCATCATATGAATCTACTAGTAACCTTTTTTATTCTTTATATTTGCCTTTCATCTGTTTATGTGATTTAATGTTCTTAGCTTTTGACGGTAGTCAACTGTCACAGTGCCTGTGTATGAATTTATTACAGTAAATCAACATGGATTTTCATTTTTGTATGTGACTGTTTTATCTTCGAGCACTCATTATTGAAGTTGAAATTAGAACAACATCTAACCAGCCTGAGTGATACCCTCAGCAGCACGACACTAGTGTGTAGGGTGTTCAATGAACGATAATGGGAGCGATCTTTTTATGATCTTAAAGATTTGTTGTGTAACTCACACGCAGATCTATTGCTCTTCTCCTCTAGTAGGGATTTGACTTAGCAGAAGAATTGTGCACGCCTACTGTTTGACACGACGTTTCGAAAAACCAACTCAAGGAGACAAACCACAAGATGGAGAGGCATTTAAGTACCTGTAAACTTCAGTAAAGAGTGACATGGAACAGTGACTGGGAAGTCAAAATGCGTAAATGGTTAATTACTCCATAGTATATTATAAAGTTTTTCTTCCGCTTTTATATTTTCTATATAGCAACAGGCCGGGTAACTACCGTCTCTTTCTCTCAGGCACCAGTCAGAATAGTAGAATATTTAATTCATCACCAACCATGTGTGTATGAATGCATTAGCTAGAGGAATTAACCTATTAAGCTGAATACTATAGGTAACAAATTCCAAGCTTCAGCATCAGTTTAAACACATTTCACTTCATCTCTAGAGATTACACTGCTTAACCCTAGCCACGAGTCCAGAATTATAACGTGAATGTTTGGCTCTTTCTCGGTATTTTACTCCTTTTTCACCACTATGTACGAAAGCGCTAATAGGCAAGATGCTTATAACGTTTAGATTTTGAGCTAAATAAGATTAGCTATGTTTTACTCATATTGAAAATATTTTGTTCTACTTATAAACTTTCAAAATGATTATAGCATGCGTATACACCTGTCATTGAAGACCATTCCTGCTGACGTGGTTGGTCAACTCAATCAGATATCAACTAATTGCGCGTCTGACCATCACATATTGTTCACAAATAACAAGGAAGGAGGTCACACAAAGTTAGTGGTAAATAGTGTCCACCTCGAGAAATCACGTACTCTGTATCTGTACTTTGTATCATCAACCTCTTGCTCTGTTGCTTAACATTTCACGAATATTATTGTTGCTTATTTAAAACGTTTTTACGATTGTGGCAATATCGGTTAAAAGATCTCACCTGAAGAAAGGATAACAAATGAAAGATACTATCCTGCAGACAGATTATCGGACAAGAACGAAACATAAATAACTCTAGAGAATCATTCTATTGTTTACGCAATCCTATATATTTGTAGCTGTCCTCAGTTTTATAAGATGAGGCCTCCAAGTATTCTTAGTTAAGCAAGAAGGAAGACGATTTATAGAGGCAGCAGATAGTCAAACATCTGCGTTTTAATGTAAAAATAGGGACAATACACTAATCTCTTAAGTGACTTGAGACGACGACTTCGTTCCTGTAAGTTCAACCACTTCGATAGGTGTCGTTGCTGTAGAAGTGGTAGGTTGTACTTTTTTTGTTGCGACACCAGACTGAGAATTTAATATAGAAGTGCCAGGATATACTGTAATTGTAGGAGCACTAGCCTGTTCTTTCACTACAGCCTGTGATTGTACATCAGAAACACTAGAATATTTTGTTAATGTATGAGTGCCAACCACTTTTGTCGATGGTTTTGGCAGCTGAAGCTGCTCTGATGAGTGTTCTAGTGTCTGATGTTGAGGCAGAACCAAGAGATCACTCTCACTTAGGTCGTTAATGGATTCAGTGCCTGCCGCATCGCTGTCAGAGTGCCACACCCTACGAGTAACTCCCTTATTGGTTGATTGGTTGGTTTGACTTTGCCCGAACAGCATCCTGACTGGTGTGGATACCATTAAGGCATCATCATACACAGAAGACGAGTTTTTTATACTTTTCATATCATCACCAACTAACAAGTAGCTCTCATCGTCTGTGCTCTTGTTAGTGACTTGCAACGAATTTTGAAGTGTGGTGTTGACTGGTAAGTCATAATTGTCTTGTGTAGGAATTATTATGGTTGATAAAGGACTACTGTCTGTGTTATTTATTATTGACAATGAGTCGCTCAGCGTATCATTGTTCATGAGTAATAGGGATTCATTAGTTTTTTCGATGTTGCCAGGCGACGACGTAGACTCATTCTTTAAGTTACCATTGTCGATCCCAAACTTTACTCCTTTGTCCAAGTGAATGGGTTGATTTTGAATCAGAGTTCTGTTGTTTGTAGACAGTAGAGTGCTGGTGTTATTGAACACGTCTGACTCAAGTTCAATGTTGCCAAACTCACGCGGTAAAGGAAGAGGCAATTCGGTAGCAATAATAGGGGCATTCTCATTCACTCCATTTGGGAACGCCTCATCCAGGAAGTCTTGACTGTCGACGTCATCCCAATTAGCCATGTCTGTCTCAACGTTGGCTGTGGGTGAGGATTTTACTGCCACAGATGGAGATGTTGTAGAACTGGAAGGCTGGCTATGGGAACGAGACGTGGTTGATACAGGTGGCTGAGGGGGCCCGTCTGTTGGATAATGAAATATTTTGTGCCATGAATCTCCGTTGTCTTGATACGTTACTCCTGGAGCTTCTGAAGGAATTCTGTTTGGTATGGCAGTGAAGACCTTACTTATGTTGGCGTCAATGGGAATGAAGGGATACTGGATCCGATGCACACCTGTAGTGCTCCACATGGTTCCACCGGAGTACATTCTCCTGACGAATGGCGGGATGGTGGTAGAAGGAGATCCGGAACGCAGTGCAAGTTCCGTGGTCCATCTCAAAGTGTAAGGGTGGCGTGAAGGGTCAGAAGGGCGACACATAGACAGGGCAAGATTTGTTCTGAAAAAAGAAAAAGTAAGTAAATAATAAGTAAATAACATTTGTAAAGATAATAAAAGAATAATGAAAATAGATATTACAATTTGAATTGATAAAGACTGCTTAATAGGAACAGAAGCATGAAATATCATAAAATGAGTAATCATTTTGAAAAAAACAAATAAAAAAAAACATGTGATTTGTCCTTAGCCTCTCATTACATATAATGCTTCAATTGAATGTAGATCCACATTACATTATGTCTGAATCCGTGTATTGCTGAGAAAAGAAATGACATTATGACGCTATGAAACAACCGTGCAGCTTTTAATATGTGCAATCACTTACGGAAACTCCATCTCTCCCTGATACACTAAAGGGAACTAACTGGCAGCTAAATTATGGATAAACCGAAGGGTTAGTCAAATAAACGTTTTGTGAAGGAGTTCATGCTATGCAAGTGCCTTCTCATTTTCTGGAAAAAAAAATATGGTCATTTGTGAGTTTTACCAAAGTTTATATAAAAAATCATGTGCTGTACCTGATAGCAACGTTAATAATATTATTGCCTCTGAAGAAGTCTGACGCTACAATGTTAGCCATGTGCCCCCACCGCTGGCGCAGCCAGCGAGTGATGGAGAAATTCACACGATCAGCGAGGCCGCGGACACCAATGTGTGATCGAAATAGTAGGTCCCAAAGTGATGGCGTGAGATGAGCCATCGCCGCCCATAGACGAGGAGACTCAAACCTCATGTTCATCTCTGCATCGAGGAATGTCCTAAGATCATCCACAAGTTGAGCGTTGGCCCATGCCTGAGGCAGTGGTGGCCACACCCATGGCGTGTGGTCCGAGACAGTGGGGTCGATAAACGTAAAAACAACACGCTTTCCCATTTGCCACAAGTCGTCAAGCGTGACATGTGGACCATGACGATTGTGCACGAAGTGGCTCCCTAACGTCGTGTTCATGAGGGACAACATTAGCTCCAAAGACTCAGGGAGTTGAAATCCAACTGGTGTACGGTGGATATCGATAATCAGCGGATCAGGAGAAAGTGCTAGGAAGCCCCGCACGGCGTCTAGTACATCTTGAAGGGGTCGCCAGCGCACCAGGTCGTGATTAATCCATAGCAGCTCTCGAGTTTCTGGATAGTAGCCGACGCGTAGATCAAGATACCTGTAGAAAGAAACATAACTAAGAAATGCAGGAAAAAAAAATGTTAAACGCATATAATACCAAAAGACCAAAAGTGCCTGAGACTGACCGGTTGCCATAGAGGAGCTGCGAAAGGATATCTTCGTCTTGACACACCACCCAAGATGCCACCACATCGTTGTCATCTGCGAGGGAGTAAGATCCCGCATTATGTGTCCCAGGCAGCACTAATGATCTCAGGGAACGGTTTCCTAGTACAGCCCTGCGAAAAACAAAAGATAGATTAGCAATTAGATATTTTGCAGAGAATAGAAAAAGCCTTGTAGTCATGGAAAAATAATCCATGTTTATAATCTCAATAGATTTATAGACGATATGTGTAATTAAGAAAAAAAAAGTTTCATGGACAAAATTCCTCAGTACATTATGCTTGTAAAAAGAAAAAGAAAAGAAAAGAAAGAAAAAAAAAATATATATATATATATATATATATATATATATATATATATATATATATATATATATATATATATATCAATAAAAAAAACAAGGAGCACATGGTATTATTGCCATATGTACATGATGAAACAGTTCATCCACCTATTCACATAAGTTGTGATGTATGTATTACATCCAGATACTATCACTTATAGTATTGATTGTGGTATGACTTATCCAGTGTACCATCATTACAGAAACAAATTTCAATGGAATATTTTTTCTTTTAATTCTACAGCAAAATCTGACCAATGAAAATGAGAACAATTAAGACAATGTGGTAATTGAAAAGTTAAAATTATCAGTGTTTTTATTAAATTTTTATTGACAACAAAGATGAGTTACCTATGATCATAGAGCCAAGTAGGGTGCGATGCCAGGCATTCTGCAGCCACGCACACTCCGTTCCGAACAAAGCCCACGTATGGGCCCACACATCCACCACGCGCCAGTATACTCAGCTGTTAGGAAAACAAAATATTGTTGTTTATAAATTAGTGATATTTCTGTTTTCAAGATTTTAGCTCTTTTACCATTAGATTCAATCCAAGATAATGAACGTAACTATAAACATTTATCAAGAGTGTATATTATGTATCGTGTATATCACTTACGGTGCCAATTATTATTATTATTTTTAAAGATGATAATTCTCTCTCTCTCTCTCTCTCTCTCTCTCTCTCTCTCTCTCTCTCTCTCTCTCTCTCTCTCTCTCTCTCTCTCTCTCTCTCTCTCTCTCTCTCTCTCTCTCTCTCTCTCTCTCTCTCTCTCTCTCTCTCTCTCTGTGTGTGCGTATATATATATATATATATATATATATATATATATATATATATATATATATATATATATATATATATATATATATATATATATATATATATATATATATATATATATATATATATATATATATATATATATATATATATATATATATATATATATATATATATATATATATATATATATATATATATATATATATATATATATATATATATATATATATATATATATATATATATATATATATATATATATATATATATATATATATATATATATATATATATATATATATATATATATATATATATATATATATATATATATATATATATATATATATATATATATATATATATATATATATATATATATATATATATATATATATATATATATATATATATATATATATATATATATATATATATATATATATATATATATATATATATATATATATATATATATATATATATATATATATATATATATATATATATATATATATATATATATATATATATATATATATATATATATATATATATATATATATATATATATATATATATATATATATATATATATATATATATATATATATATATATATATATATATATATATATATATATATATATATATATATATATATATATATATATATATATATATATATATATATATATATATATATATATATATATATATATATATATATATATATATATATATATATATATATATATATATATATATATATATATATATATATATATATATATATATATTTATATTTATATAATGTATATATATATTTATATATATATATATATATATATATATATATATATATATATATATATATATATATATATATATATATATATATATATATATATATATTTAATATCTTGTTTGTCTATTGTTTTTTTAATGTATTCTCAATTGGAAGATTTTTAAACATGTCAGTTCCGTCAAGGTCGCTCTACTGGTGATCTGGCTTTTCTCACGGAGTTTTGGTTATCCTCTTTAAAAGATTTCGGTGAAAGTTTTGCTTTTGCGTTAGACGTATCAAAAACTTTTGATAGAGTCTGGCACAAAGCTTTGATTTCAAAACTGCCCTCGTACAGTTTCTACTCGTATCCTTCTCTCTGTAACTTTATCTCAAGTTTTCTTTCCGACCGTGCTATTGCAGCCATGGTAGACGGCCACTGTTCTTCTCCTAAATCTATTAACAGTGTCGTTCTTCAGGGTTCTGTCCTGTCAGCCACTCTTTTTATTATTTATTTGTGATCTTTTTAACCAAACTTCTTGCCCTTTCCATTCCTAGGCTGATGATACCATCCTACATCTTTTCACGTCCTTTCAGAGCCGACCAATCCTTTTGATCTTTCTATGATTTCTGTCTGTTACAGAGAAAACTTAGTAATGTTCAATGCCTCAAAAACTATTCGACACAACCTCCCAGACAACTATCTCCTCTTCTTCAATGACACTCAACTGTCTCCCTCTTCCACACCGAATATCCTCGGCCTGTCCTTTACTCATAATCTAAACTGGAAACTTCACATCTCATCTCTTGCTAAAACAGCTTCTATAAAATTAGGCGTTTCGCGGTGTCTCCGCCAGTTTTTATTGCCCCTCCAACTGCTAACTCTTTACAAGGGCCTTATCCGTCCTTGTATCGAGTACTCTTCGCATGTTTTGGGGAGATCCACTCACACAGTTTTGTTAATTAGGGTGTAATCAAAAGTTTTTCGTCTCATCAACTCCCCTCATCTGACTGACTGTCTTCAGCCTCTTTCTCACCGCCGAAATGTAGCATCTCTTGTTATGTTTTATCGCTACTTTCATGCTAACTGCTCCATTGATCTTGCTAATTGCATGCCTTCCTTACTCATGCGACCTCGCTGCTTAAGGGTTTTTTTTTTCCTCTCATCTCTATTGTTTCCAGCTCTCTAATGCAAGAGTTAACAAGTACTCTCAGTCATTCATACCTTTCTCTGGTAATCTCTGGAACTCCATGCCTGATTCTGTATTTCCATCTCCCCACGTCTTGTCTTCTTTTAATAGGGAATTTTCAAGTAATTTGTCCCGAATTTTCGGTTAATTCTTTTGAGAGCTGTAAGGGAGCTGTCATTAAAGTGGCCCTTTTTTTCTTTACATTTGTTGCCCTTGGATATATATATATATATATATATATATATATATATATATATATATATATATATATATATATATATATATATATATATATATATATATATATATATATATATATATATATATATATATATATATCCAAGAGCAACAAATGTAAAGAAAAAAGGGCCACTTTAATGACAGCTCCCTTACAGCTCCCAAAAGAATTAACCGAAAATTCGGGACAAATTACTTGAAAATTCCCTATTAAAAGAAGACAAGACGTGGGGAGATGGAAATACAGAATATTTATATATTTATATATATATATATATATATATATATATATATATATATATATATATATATATATATATATATATATATATATATATATATATTGTGGCTTTACGTGTTATTTGATTATATTCATTGGAATGTCACTATTGATGGTATAAATGATATTTATATCCTACATGAATATACTAATATTAATGATCATCATGAAAAGCACATCAGTCAGCGTCTAGGGTTTATTTATTTATTTGTTTTGATGATAGCTTGCAACGATTGTTCTCAAGGTGAACGTGATGTCCAACAGTACACAACTCGCACTGAATCCCCACCAAGGCAGTCAACGTCCGTGCAGTGATAACAGCGAGGACGAGAGTGGGTTGTGCATCTCACTGTACTTAACTCCAACAGAAACCCTGACTGGGGAAGGCTTACTCTTATATCAGTACAGTGTTTTTTTAGAAGCTATCCTAGAAGGTCGCTTATGGTATCGTACTAGCAGATTAGATGGATGTATGGTAAGGTTTTGAACAAAAAATTAAATATAGAACAATGAAAATAATTGTCTTTAAATCAACATGTTCTTGGATGCTGTTTAAAATTGTTGTGGCAACTTTGAGGCATCGTGCGCAGTGTTACGGCGATTGCATTTCTAACTAGCATTGTATTACTTACTAGTATCTCTCTTCCCAAAGAATGTTTAGTTTTATATGTTTGTAAGTTTAGACATCTTTCCATAAACCAAATCTTAGAGAGCTTTGTATTCAACTGATATTTTGGTCATTTTATCAATTATATCCCTTTACATTTATTTCTCTCCAAGCCAGAGAGACTCTCTTCTGACTGTTGCATTTCTCAACAAATTTGTCACAATTTCTTGCTTAACCAATTTCCGGCCAACTATCATTCTATTCAGTCATTTTCAGTGACCTTCGTAATAAATCTGTCTCTTACACAATCTCCTAATGCGAAGCCATCGAAAGCAATCACTCACCTCAATGCGGGATTGCGTGTAGTTGGTGGTTAAAGTGCCTTGAGTCGCGAACGGGGTGTCCCAGAAGATTGGTTGTGGTGCCCTCCAGTCGCGATGCGAGGTGGGTGGCATCGGTGTGGGCAGCGGTCTGAGATGAGGCGGTCGCGGGTCATCCTCAAACACACCTACCCAGTCTCCCTCCAGTAGTCGTTCAGCTTCCCAGTTAACCTGCAGCCGTCATAAAAAAAAAAAGAAGAGTAAATACAAAGATTATGGATTCACTTAAAGAATAATAAAACATCAATAACATTATATTCCCGACAAAGTATTTTTAAAGATGCAGTAAGAGCCATATATATATATATATATATATATATATATATATATATATATATATATATATATATATATATATATATATATATATATATATATATATATATATATATATATATATATATATATATGTATTTGTATTTGTATTTGTATTTGTATTTATATTTATATTTATATAATTATGCTATCAATGCCACCTGAAGCAGTCTGAAGTGCATGGTCTTGGAATGCCTATCTGGTAATGCCTTCAAGCTGGGCCACACGCGGATGCCCACCCCGCCGGCTCCCACCAGGTCAGCACACACCACTGCAACAAGATGAGAAATATGACTTATGTTATAACAATAATTTGTGTAAGATTGAATATAATTGATAATACAGTTGGTCGATTTACCATGGCAGAGATTTCATGCTTTGCGGGCGAAGAATTAGCATGTCATGCGTGATGGAATCGATTCCTTGTTCTGCGGTCAGGATATGTTTGTATTGCGACCGCAGTGTATAAACTTATTTTCTCAGATAATTCTTGTGGTGCAAGAAATCGTGGAAAGTGTGATCAAATATTGTAAAAGGAATATGATATATGAAA
>NC_059270.1:9751215-9753715 GCF_017591435.1 Portunus trituberculatus
GATCACGGTCAAAGATGCCCACCCAGTCTCCCACCAACACTTCATTCACCTCCCAATTGATTTCTAATCGTCGTTGCGTCACTTCACTGTCGGAAGAAGTAGAGGCGAGTGCTGATACCCACAGCCACACACGTGCAACGCCTGTCGTGAAAATGGAATGTTCATTGTATTTAATTAGTCAAATGTCATCCATTTATGTTTACAATATTAAAATGTCAATGGCACTTCATACACTTACTTGAATCCTCTACTTTATTTTTGCTGTTCTTCATTGCACTAGTATTGATGGATGATGACCACCGTTTAGCCTGGCGCGATACACTCTTTTTCCCTTCAGGGCAAAGTTTCCGCAGTTTGTTGGCTTCCACTGCCACGAAAGCAATATCTGATAGTGGAAGAAAATCCATGGCAATTATATTCACTTGGTCCCACCAGTCTTGACGGAACCAATTGGTAACAGGGAAGTTAGTTATCTTAGCAGCTCCACGAAGACCTTTCCATTTGTTCAAGACAACGTCCGTGGCAGAAGGTGTGAATTCCGCCATAGCTGACCAAAGGGAGCCCCGATTCATTTGCTGTGGAATACCAGTGTATAAATACGCTTCCAGATCCTCAAGATTGTTGACATTTCCCCAGAGATGGTGCACGGGATGCCACAGAAACTGAGAACTGGAAATTTCACTGGATGGATATGTCACTATCAACCTGTAACCATTTTTCCACAGCTCACTCATTGTAGGATTGGGCTCTAGAGCTCTAGGCGTCATCCATAACCCAAAATTATACTCTATTAGTGCTATCAACTCGTGTTGACGTTCAGGGTAACCACTGAAACCACGTTCTAAAGAATGAATGTCAAAGATAAGTATCTCTTCTGTTTGGTTCATGAAGTTCACAACATCATAAATATATTTTCGGAGAGGAGCGATGATGATTTCTCCATGATTAACGTAAAATTTCTCCTTTGTATTATTGTAGTAACTAATTCTCATATCTAAATAACGAACTCCCATCACCAGTTGTTGCCAAAAACTCTCGTCTTGCGTGAAAGTCCAGCGACCCACCACATTTTCAGCGCCAGTCGAAGTAAAGTGTGCTGTTGCTCCTGCATCATGAGTCCCTGGAATGACCACCTTTGTGAGACGAGTATCCCACAGATCCATTTTCAGTGTTTGCATCCAATGAGGTTGGATCATCAAGCATGATGAGTACAGAAAATTGTTGTCATGCACATAGTTTGCCTTGTATGGGAGACACGACTCTGTTAAATCCTGGAGATTGTTTGGGATGAGAGATCCGTCCCACGTAGTATTGGATATGAACCATCCATCAGGTCCATTAAGATCTGATTCAGTCAGCTTCGTAAGGACTTCTCCAGTGCTAGTGTGCACCAATTCCAAATAATCCCCTTGTTGAGGGCTTATACCAAACCAGTTGATTACTAGGTATCTTAGACTTTTGTTGCCAACCACTTCCAACTCTGAACTAATGGACACAAAAACGCCTGAAGCTGGAAGGCTGCATTCTGTAAAATAGATAAAAACTGAGAATATCAGGAACTCTTAGGGAATTGAAAAGATGAATGTACGTTACATAATTTTTAAGTTATCAGAATTCACATATCACACATTATGAATAATATAAAAGTCTTAAGTTATAGTAGTATGTACAATACGAAATACATATGTATTGTTGTTTTGCACAACATTAATGGTCAATTCATTAATGAAAAAAAAATGTGCCTATCCTTCGATCGGGAATATTATTATGCATAGCAGTAGCACATTTACACATGACAAAAGACTGATACTATGACGCACTCATTGTTGGAGTGATAGTACATGCTCAAGTACAATAAAAATATCAAGAAATTTAAGGTGTATTAAATATGCATTAGTAAAGCAAACGTTGCATCATATCAAAGTTTGAAATCAACATACGTACAAGTCATGCCAAGAAAGGTCACTGGAGGAACATGCAAAAATATTGGATGGATACTTACCTGTGACTTGGATGGCCTGGGCCAAGGGTGCCATCCCTGCCAAGAGGCACACTAGCGTTGCCATCCAGACTGCAGGCATGTGTCTGTGAGAAAATATGCAAATTAAAAAGTATTTCTTGAGATATGTATCTTATATTGTGTAATTTTACGTGGATGACAAGAAAGGAAAAAGCATACTGTTCTACCTTTCCTAGTGCCATTGTAACCCTAGCACATTTCAACTGATTGTATGTGTATCTCGACTTAAACGTAGAGTCAGCGGACAGCTTCTTGCGCTGACACTAGTTTCACTCGCATTGTTTAGTGGGTGTAGTATTACCCTTTAATTACAGCATCGTGCATATAGATGGCGACTGCTAAGAACTTCATTCGTCTTTTGTGAGGGATTGTTTGTGGTAATGCGTGAAAGAAATTTAGTTGAGGGATGCTGTTTCGCCAAGCTCGTTCTCCAGTCGCTCTGTTTCCGGCATGTCCAATTGGTGTTCCGTGGTGCCCATC
>NC_059270.1:9758715-9793715 GCF_017591435.1 Portunus trituberculatus
TATTTTACGAAGTTTTTTTGTGGATTTATCATACCATAGTTCCTGGACATCTCATTTCCTGTAGCTACGCAGAGAGAGAGAGAGAGAGAGAGAGAGAGAGAGAGATGCATGGGTGTGAAATGTAGTAATTCTAGTCTCTGAATTAAATGAGAGATAAATTTTGTTATTAAAATGGTAAAGACAAGGACGTTAAAATTAAGTCAAAGAAAAAGACAAGAACAGAGAAACAAACAAAAAGAAATTAATGGAAATTAGATTTAAAAGTGATATATGATATTATTAGAAAACAGATATAAAATGATGAAGAGAACGCTTGCATTTGATCACTTGCACTGTGCACTCAAGTTCTCTCTCATTGTAGTGCCAGCTCGGCCACGCTCCACAGTCCCAGCTTCAAGTGGGGTCAACCAGCTGAATCATTCCATTGTGACTTAGATCAAGGGATTAAATTACTCTCACTTCAATTTGACATGTGTGCAAAAATATCTTCTTCCAAGGAGGGATGTCACGAGGAGCCAGTCTGTAATTTCTTTGAATTGCCTCCGTTTATCTTCTTGAATATGGTTTGAGGTGAATGCTCTACACTATTTTCGTGTTTTGTATACTGATGAAAGGAGAGGGTTTTGCAATTCATAGATATGTTTTTATCTTTAAGTTCTTTTATGAAATCATTAGTATTCTAGCGGTGATGGATTAATACTCCCGTTAAAACAATCATTAGAGTTTCCATAAATAAAAGTTTATCATAATTCTTACTATTAACAGGTGCAACACATCCCGATGAGATAAGAGGCGCATTGCAATACATTTGTTATCTTTTTTGGTAAGATTATTGGCATTCTAGCTGGGGCAGATAGATAGTATTTTGAAAGCACAATTATAGAGGAATTAGAAATTTTATATCTAACTTTTTATCGTGGAAATTTTGCAAGCCCAAAGTTTCTCATAAGATCCATGTGTGAAATAACGAGATTTTAATAGCGGTGGAAAGATTATACACATTTAGAATCCATTCATTAGTATAGTTTTCAAAAGGTGAAAAAAATTAAGGATCAATTTTAGACTAACAGTAATTATAAGTATTTGAATATTTATTCAAGCTTTTCTTCAGAAAGATGATAAGCGGCGTATAACGGGTGTTGCTTTTTGTGTGAACTGATAAAGCTCAGACTTTTTACACGCTGTTTCTATTATCTAGCTGATGCTCAGAGAGAGAGAGAGAGAGAGAGAGAGAGAGAGAGAGAGAAAATTTACCAGTTACCAGTAAGTAATTTATGGATATGCTACTTCATTTAATTTTTATATACTTGTTCATGTGTAAATCTTTTTCCTCTTCACTTTTGTTGCTTTTCTCTTAGCAGTGGCAGTATCAACAGAAATGGTAGAGAAAGTAGAAAGAGAGAGTGAAAAGTGTCGAGAGAGGAGGTCGAGTAATTGGTGGAGATGAATATTGAAAAGGAAGGGAGGTGGAGAGGAATATTTTACAGCAAGAGGAGGAGGAGGGAGAGAAAGGAGATCAATATTTCATAGAATTTTATATGGAAGAAGTTATCCCTTTACCCTGCCTTGACTGCACCTTGATGCCTCACTTTTGAGGTGTCTGACAAGATTACCGCTACCACTGCAACCACAATCACTGTTCCTACTCACGACTACGTCTCATTGAAGTTTCAAAATTCGGTGACGAGCGCGCACTGGATGCCCAAGGCCTTGTGCGATAGCGGAAGGAGTGCAGAGCCTGATATAATCTTGGGGAGCGTGTACTTAGTTCCGACCCAGATGTTCTGTCACACAGGACTGTCTCATAACAGCTGAAGCATAAAGCCTGTTATCTCTGACACACACACACACACACACACACACACACACACACACACACACACACACACACACACACACACACACACACACACACACACACACACACACACACACACACACACACACACACACACACACACACACACACTTTAACCAGATTTAAGTTTTGCTGTTTGCCTCACACGCCAAATATAAATAGTGTAAGGTTACTTTTCTGCAGCTACTACAGTGTTTTTCTTTTGAATTTGAAAGCCTTCACATGTGAGGTATGATTTCAAGGACAGAGGCACCAATCAATGTGAAGATCCCTCTGTTTTCTTGTCCCTTACCGCATAACAGTTCTCCATGTGATATTACGTGCCCCCTCTGTTGACAATGAGCGTCTTTATAATACTTGTTTGCGTGTTACAAATGTAAACGACAAACTTTAAACTCCTCTACACATACGCGATCCAAAACTTTATAGGACAAATTTGACTACCGATCCTAAATAGTCAGAAACGGTAAGAACCGAGGTCCTGAGAGAAAAGAGACAAGTTTAGGTAAAAGCAGGCCCTGGCGTGTCTGAGGTGTGGTCACATAAGAGATGCGGGCAAATAACGGTTGATTGTTTGATAGCGTGTTACACAGTTCTCGCGTGGCGACCCTGATCTTGAGCTCAGCTGGTATGGCGGCGCTATCGTATGTACAGTACTGGGTATTATTCCTCTAACTAGTGATGTGAGCGGGAAAAAGGGCTGATGTTCCGGAGCTTTTGAAGAACCGACACCGTTTACATTTAATATGGAAATAATGTAATTTCATATTAATCAACAACCAACAAGTAAGTATCTTGTTTGGTGAATTGTATTAGAGATATTTATACTTAAGAATATCATGCATATAGCAATTATTTGTTTAACAAAATTCAATGTAGGAATTGATGTGTATTATTTTACTTGTCCAAAAGTTGATATAAACAATTCTATGAATAAAAAGGAAAGATGTCAGTATAACACAAAAACCGAAAATTAGACTACGTGAAACAGATAAAACAATGTTTATGTAAACGTGGGAATAGCCTTAAGTTTCTATCATGAACAGTGATAATGGAGACTGATAATGTGTTGATGAAGACATTCCCTGCGACACTAGGAGTACGTATATTCCTTGGATTAATTTTGTCTGGATACGGTGATTGAAAGAAATTTCATGTATGTAATAGGGAAAGAGTATTTGCAGAATATTTTCAACGAAAACTGTTCTTCCATGTAAGGAGATTCATTTAAACGATTCCTGTGTATCTAAGCTTAAAGGGTAACAGACACCAATTTTCTTTCTCTTTCCGTTTTCGGATAAGTGTAATAAAGTGTGTTATTGTATCATTGGGATGCATGGTCAGGTCTTAGTTTTCCTCACATGCAATATACCTTTCTCAAGAAACGGATCTTCTTAAAAGCTGTGTATCATCTGTATAGTACAACAAATATCAAATATCAAACTTTTGATATGACACCAGGTTAAAGAAAAACTTTAATACATATGCTATAGAATGAAAACATAATCTAAATGTTTAGGATGTGGCAGTGTGTATAGGTAGTTAGGGAGAGAGAGAGAGAGAGAGAGGTTTGTTTGTGTGTGTGTGTGTGTGTGTGTGTGTGTGTGTGTGTGTGTGTAATGATTATAATATACGGTTTATTAGGAGTTACAGTACATACATACTGAAAATCTACATAGTGGGGGTGGGATTTATGTCTAGTATTCTATCCTAGTGATTTATGGCTCGTACCATGGTGGGTATGGCGCTGTTTCTATAGCGGTCGGTTCTAGTGGCTCTTGTGGGTATGAGGACGTTGTTGTGACGGGTGGTGTGGACAGGGCGAGGGGTGGCAGGGGAGAAAGTGGGAGGAGGTGTGTGTGTGTGTGTATCATCTGTCATCACTTGCTAGCTGGCTGCAGCGTGAATGGAATTTTTATTTCTGCTCATAACATCCCTAAAGATCTGCTTTCACTTTTTTCATAATTTCCATGTCTGATTATTCTACAACGGAAATGAAGACAAGGAAGCTTAAGAAAAACTTACTTCCTAAACTAGTCGTATAGTAGCTTAAACACCTTAAAACTTTGGTCATTTGTGTGTCCTAAAAATGATAAAGTGCCACATAAAGGCGCGTGGCGAGGAAATCATCATAGCTTCATTTTAGCAGTTTTGTAAATTTTTCATTGTTCTTGAAATGCAAAATATACTGAGGCAGTGAAAGGAGATGGTGGTTGTGTGGATGATGGAGGTGGTGGTTAACCCCTTCAATATTGGGACACTTTTTTTACCTTGAGATTTGTGTACGATTAGACCATTTTATTGACATTAGGAAGTGTCTTTGAGGTCAGAAGATTAATGGCCACAGTCTTCACTGTTTTGATCCCCCACTTAAGTTCCTGAAGTTGTATAAAATCACCAAATAGTAAGCAGAATGAATATAGAAACGCGTCATGAAACTGAAGGTATTAAGGGCATGCAACTGGTCCTGTACCATAATGAAAACAACTAAGTATCGGTATTGCTTGATGACATTTGATGGTTTTGAGTTTCATCTCCTTCGTGCCTTATGCCGAAGTTGATATGATGTTTTAAATCACTGTTATGATATACATATTTATTGACGTGCAACAAATGAAAGGAACAGAACCGTAGGAATATATGCCCAAAACAACTAAACGATTTGGCTATCATCTAAAGCTGGAAAATCGCGGCCGAATGCCCTACTACTGTGCTGTTTGGCTAATATGTCATCATGAAATAAAACCTCAAGATGCAAGGTAACAGATAACGGGATTATATGGATTCTATACATGTTTGTAGGAATGTTTAAATGTTTCTTCTCTCACGGGCTTTGAAATGTTTACATCGAACATAAACAAATGGTTTCTGCTGCCTCTTTGATACACGTCGCTCTCTTGCTTTTGTTCCATGTACTTAAAATAAATGACAATTTCAACATTATATTTAATTCCTATGTTACGAGATTCTTCAAAGAGACATTCCCAATGAATAACTGATGGCCTTCTATGACATCTGATAAATTTATATAAACCATGAAACCATATTTGTGATGTCAAATGTGTCGCTTTTTACCGCTTTGATGATATACAGCTTGTGCAAAGATCTGTAGTGTTTTTCCTGTGTCTTTCCTTCACATCAAGAAACTATTCAAGAAAGTATATCAAGAAAATATTCACACAGACATTTTAAGAAGTATGTAGCAAATCTCTATACCTTCACCGTGTCAGGAGTTCCTTGTGTCTTGTAATAGTCACTGCTTTTCGTACTGTTGTAAATATTTCCTTCCTGTCTACCTTAGTGTTTAAGTTTCCTTCAATCTTTCTGTTAGAGCGCCTAGCATCATGTATGTTATTCTGGCGAAGGAAATAAAGAAATAAAGATTAAATATGATACTTGTCTTCTACTTTATTGGTGTTGCTTTGGTGTTTTGATTTCGAGCAGCAGTTAATTATTATTCATTAGCTTATCGGTGTAAGTGGAATTCATTAATCCTCTCGCTTGCATACAATTACGTTACCTCAATAATAAAGTGTGATATCTTTTATAAGCCTTTCTTGATATATTCATTCGTTGCCAAGACATGCCCACACACACACACACACACACACACACACACACACACACACACACACACACACACACACACACACACACACACACACACACACACACACACACACACACCGCGTAGTGTAGTGGTTAGCACACTCGACTCACAATCGAGAGGGCCGGGTTCGAGTCCCGCTAATCGGCGAGGCAAATGGGCAAGCCTCTTAATGTGTGGCCCCTGTTCACCTAGCAGTAAATAGGTATGGGATGTAACTCGAGGGGTTGTGGCCTCGCTTTCCCGGTGTGTGTTGTGTGTTGATGTGGTCTCAGTAATACCCGAAGATCGGTCTATGAGCTCTGAGCTCGCTCCGTAATGGGGAAGACTGGCTGGGTGAGCAGTAGGCGATCGAGGTGAATCACACACACACACACACACACACACACACACATTGCCTCAGCTACGTACAAATCAGATGGGAATCGAGATTGTGCAGCAAGAAGCTGATCGATAGATTGCGATAGTTACTATGCGTAGCAAGTTATTTGTATGACTGGATCATGGGATTAGAAAGAGGATATATGGGGCGAGGGTGAGTTGGAGGCTGACAGAGAAGACGAGGTTTTGCGAGGGAGACCGAGATGATCATTGGTAGGTATAGCAAGACCTGATTCATGGACATACCGGCCAGTAAGTGAAGACGTGTTGACCATATGTATATGTATAAATAAAATTGCCTGCGCCACTAATTGCCGAAGTTGAACAGCGCACCCTACATATACTCTTCATGTATGACCATACACACACACACACACACACAGTAGTGGTTAGCACGCTCGACTCACAATCGAGAGGGCCGGGTTCGAGTCCCGGTAAGCGGTGAGGCAAATGGGCAAGCCTCTTAATGTGTGGGGTGTGTTCATCTAACAGTAAATAGGTACGGGATGTAACTCGAGGGGTTGTGGCCTCGCTTTCCCGGTGTGTGTTGTGTGTTGATGTGGTCTCAGTTTTACCCGAAGATCGGTCTATGAGCTCTGAGCTCGTTCCGTAATGGGGAAGACTGGCTGGGTGACCAGCAAGCGATCGAGGTGAATTACACACACACACACACACGAGATTATCTAAATGATACTGAATTGTTTGATCTATAGTCACATAAGCGTCAATCAGCTGGACCAGCTTAATATTAAGTGTATGTCTGTTGCATTTAAATATGAACTGAAAACACCAATGATATTCTGTTGCAACGTTTCTTGTGCAGAAATAATATTTGTAGTGACTGATACAACTTGGATCGTATGGAAACTTTTCCAGTAGATATTTCAGAACATTATCGGTACTTTGATATAGGTGTATATATTTGTTTAGATCGTATGCAAATCTTATGACTATATTAAGCCTAAGGGAGACTAATGATTCCTTCCCTTTACATCTCTTACCACACTAAAACGTTTGGAAGTCCTCGGTTTGCTTCTTTCTATTTTCTTGTATTTGTGTATTGTCGATAATTGCTTTACGTCTTTAGATTACACTTATTAGAAGTCTTCTTAAGTGTGTGGTTGTGTCCTTTTCCTTACAAACAGTTGTAATTCAATAAAGAACTTTTTAAACGCTAAACAAATTATATTAATCCAGGCTAGTGATGTTTTCCCTTCAGAAGAGGATGCAGGGTTGAACATTACCCGCACAGTTGTAGACCTGCAGGCAGGTATCAATATTGTTGTGACTGCTTTGTTATTATAAATGTGCAGCACTTGTCACTTAAGTGTTCTAGGTTTATCGCATACAAAAGTAAGTCTTATCTCGTCATGGAAAAGAAGACGAATATTTCTGTTTGTCTGATACAGAGAGATTTGCCTTGTCAAACGACGTAGTGATTGATTTTTTGTGAATATTTTTGCTTTGTTTTGTATTTTGATATTGTCTTGTTTTTCAAATTTATAGTTTAATATTATAATCTTTTTTGTGGAATCGCCTCATCCTTGACAGTGCCTAACATCAATCAGTCTGATAATTTGACACAGTGCTGAATATACATGATAAGGTTACTGGCAGAAAAGCAGAAATGAGATCCTGCTCTGTATGAATGCTTCTGTGGGATTGAAAATGAGTACCTATGCCTTCTATATATATATATATATATATATATATATATATATATATATATATATATATATATATATATATATATATATATATATATATATATATATCTCTCTCTCTCTCTCTCTCTCTCTCTCTCTCTCTCTCTCTCTCTCTCTCTCTCTCTCTCTCTCTCTCTCTCTCTCTCTCTCTCTCTCTCTCTCTCTCTCTCTCTCTATATATATATATATATATATATATATATATATATATATATATATATATATATATATATATATATATATATATATATATATATATATATATATATATATATATATATATATATATATATATATATATATATATATATATATATATATATATATATATATATATATATATATATATATATATATATATATATATATATATATATATATATATATATATATATATATATATATATATATATATATATATATATATATATATATATATATATATATATATATATATATATATATATATATATATATATATATATATATATATATATATATATATATATATATATATATATATATATATATATATATATATATATATATATATATATATATATATATATATATATATATATATATAGCTTCCGCTCATATATATATATATATATATATATATATATATATATATATATATCACCACATATACCGCATCTTTGGTGCAACCTGGCTATCATGATGACATGTAGGTAACTTTAAACCACTCGTCAAATGGCAAAGCTTCAAAGAGTATATGATGGGATTCGAATCTAGTCGTGGACGTCTGCCCATTAGCTTACCACAATTATCCACTATATATATATATATATATATATATATATATATATATATATATATATATATATATATATATATATATATATATATATATATATGTAAAGGATGACTGGTACATGCAATTATATATGAAGATTCACGATCATGAAAAATTTTTCTTTGGAAAATTTGCTAAAGTTTAATGTAAGAAAAGAATGTGGGACTTGTTTTCCCTCTGTTACCCTTCTCTCTCTCTCTCTCTCTCTCTCTCTCTCTCTCTCTCTCTCTCTCTCTCTCTCTCTCTCTCTCTCTCTCTCTCTCTCTCTCATTGGTATTTTAATAGACATACTATTCACACTTTTTATATAATAGCTCGCATAAAGCAGAAGTAATAATAATATAAGCAATATTGATAGTATTAAATAATATTGTTCAGGGTGTCGTTGGTGTTATTGAGCTTGTCTGCTAGTTATTTGTTCGATAACTTAAAAAGTCTTAAGTGGAGCAACCAACAGCGTGCCCTTCATCACGTATCAGAAATAATGTTATACAATACAAAAAGACAAATAGACATGAATAAAATAAATAGGTAAGTAGAATACATAAGTAGAGATAAGATGAAATAAACAATAAAAATAGAACCCTTTATCTGCCTCCTAATAGAAGTCAAATCCATTCAAATTTAGGCGTTTTTTTTTTTTTTTAAATGTAAGCATAGATATGCAATAATATCGTCATGTCAGTAATCTTCTCTTTTATTGGGATATTTGCAAATTCTTGATCTATGTGCGTGAATTCTTTGAAAGTCTGATGATAAGGTTAAACTTATTCGATAAAAGATCATTCCTGTATGTAGTGACTGAATAAATCATTTAATATCATCCACAAATTCACAGAAGATAAAGAAAAATGCCTTTCTTAAGAGATACCAACATCATTCCAAGGAACATAAAATATTTCACGTTTTAATTGTAATCAGTGTAATTCGCACGTAAGACGATATTCCCGTCAAGATATTGTTACTGGACTTATAAACGAAGACGCCTATTCTACGTCAAAACTTTGAGAGCGTCGCACACTGGCTGGAATCCTGTTAGTTTCCTTGGCGATGAACTGAAAACGATTGATTTCCTCTCCCATCACATCTTTCCCCATCTCCCTCTTTCAGCCATTTCCAGTAGCAATTGTAGGATATATGTTTTTCTACTCCTCTTTCTCTTCACAAAAACTCGAATTATATCTCCGTGCTGATCCTCAAAGCTTCTACACGTCAAAAAAAAACTCTTAGAAGGCCGGAAAGTTGCTGACGTTTTGTCCACACCCACCGACCACAACCCGCGAAGTTGCTCCTGTCAGGGTCAGGCACTTGCCAGCGGGTACAAGGGAAAAAATATAACAAAGGCTCGCCGTCAAAACCGTCACAACCTGCTGTCTGGAGTTCGTGCGTCATTGGCTTAGGCTGCCCACGCTTCTGGTGAACTTTAACTTTTAAGAAAATACAATATTTAACTTAGAATCCCATGACAAATTTGTACGTTGTTTCAGTGCTTGATCATGATTTATCCTACAACGATTCTGACTTTTTTTTTTTTTCTCTCTGACCCAGTGGGGAATGCGAGTTTCCCTTGTCTCTTATAACAAAACTATTCATGACATTGATGCTATCACGATCAAATATCCCAATTAATTGTTCCCAACTTGAGATTATTTAACGAGCAACAAAAAGGTAGATTGGTCTGCAGGCAAAGATTCAGTCTCATCCCATTAATTCACCACCAGACGATTGATTTACTATTATATTCCAGGTAGTGGTGAGCCATTCTCCTAATTGGAAATGTGTTCTCACTATGTGCACTCAGAAATTTTGAATTACCTGCCTGCTTTTGTATTTTCCCTTTTGTCTTTAGATTTAACTGTTTCAAGAGCTAGGTTACAAGATATTTCTCAAAGTTTGGATAGCCCCTTTGACAACACTTTTATACGACCTGGTACCATTTTATTATGTTCTAGAGAAAAGTCTCTTTTAGATCAAGAAGAAAAATTACTCCAGAAGACAGACAATGCAGTCTTAGAAAAGAGTGACATAATGAACACTTCAACTCCGTTAAATAATTGTTCTTCGTTGAGTAATTTTTCGTGGCAACTCTCTCTCTCTCTCTCTCTCTCTCTCTCTCTCTCTCTCTCTCTCTCTCTCTCTCTCTCTCTCTCTCTCTCTCTCTCTCTCTCTCTCTCTCTCTCTCTCTCTCTCTCTCTCTCTCTCTCTCTCTCTCTCTCTCTCTCTCTCTCTCTCTCGTTGGCCCGTTTCTATTTTATAAGAAAGAAAAATACCAATCTATGTAAGGCGCGAGTGACGCTACAGTAACTTTTCTGCCTAAGGCATTTACCTGCAGCACAATGCTTCCCTTCCTCTCTTTCCCACCACCAGCCCTGTTGTCCATGAACCAGTCGCCCACGACTTGCTCCCAGGTGCAGGAACTATTGCGTGGGGGAAAGTTGGGAAACTTTTTTACTGTAGATTTTCAGTAAAGGAAACAAGAAAAAAATACTGTAAAGTTGCAATGTTTTGAATATGTAAATGAATAGATAGACAGATAGATAGTCATATAGATATAGGTAGCTAAATAAGCAAGGATAGATAGATACGTCGATATGGATATTCAAGACTTAAGTTGGGATGTATAGAGTATTATATTAATGAATCGATGAATGGACAGGTACATATATTTAGAATGTCTCGAAACTAAAGTTACATATTTCAGGATATAATAGTTCAAGTATTTGCAAGTTCGAAATTCTCCGTGCATATATACCTTGCTTTACTTTATTTTGTGAAAAGTTAATGTGTAAGTTGTAAATTGCTGTAACCGATCTCGTATTTTTTTCGTGTGTGTGTGTGTGTGTGTGTGTGTGTGTGTGTGTGTGTGTGTGTGTGTGTGTGTGTGTGTGCGCGCGCGCGCAATATAAGGAGTTAAATCCTTACAGAAAACAGATATCAAATAATAAGTGAAATTTTTGTATGTGTCAGTGAGGGAAAAGGGCAAGTAACATAGCAATGTACATTTTTAGATATACATGACAACTCACTACAAATGTCATCTCCTTTGACAGTCTTAACATTTCAGTGACAAGCCTCGTGAATCAACTGACTGCCAAAGAACATCTTTTCGCTCCTGTCATTCCATATCTGTTGTGCAGCTTGCCAGCTTCCTCAAGGCGCTGAAGCAGCTGCTGTCTAGAATGTGTGATTTGTTATTTTTATATCAAATGTTTCATATCTCCAATCGAAGAGATTCATTGACAGTAGTTCTGGGGATCTTTCTGGTCATTCCTATAGGTCTCCATAAGCTATAAGATAAGGAATCTGATTCCAGTGGAGCTGCTCTCCCAGCGCACAAATATACGTAGGTCAGTTTCTCGCAAAATAAAGCAAAACACATATGTATGGAGTATTTCCAACTTGAAATGTTACGTAGAGTATCATATCCCGATGTATCTCCTAATTCGTGGGATATTCTTTTGATAGATATATAGGGAATGGTATGTGTACATAGGTAGGTAAATGCGTAGCTAGTTAGCTATATGTATGAACAGGAAAATAGATAGATAGTTAGACAAATAGTTGAATACAGGAAGATATAACATTAATCTCTACTCTGTGGACAAACTACTAATCTGTACGGAAAGACCAATCATACGATGCGAGAGAAAAGAAAGTAATATGAAAGATAAATAAGACTCCATCCTCGTTATACGTAGAGGTATTTGCGGTATTTAGATACTCCCAAACACCTGGTCGATATTAATATTCTATATAATTGCTGCAGATAAGCGATTGACTCACTTCTTCATCTTCACCTCTAACCTGAGGCACTTTACAGGGGCTCCTTCTCTCTGTGATACCGCGTTTCATTTACCTAACCCGCTCTTATCTGCTAATGAGGCCTAGATTCTTGACTCGTTAACCGGAAGTAAGATGCGTGATCACACGCACCTACTTAAAAGACGGATATGCATTTGTGTGTTCTTCCTTTTTGTTCCTTGATATAGTCAGTGGTGGGATGCCTTTTGTTTTTTATTAAACCATTATTTGCACATGGATTCATTAGAAAAAAGCCGATATAGGGTACTGAAGGAGGGGAATTTCTCAGTACATACCACGAGATGTGTTAAAACTATAAATATTTCAAGGATTTGAATCGGAGCAGTATCTACAGTTCCACCATACCAGATTACATGCCATTCTTGAGCTAGACAATCACACACACCACCAAGACAGTGACTGTGCTGTTATTTCCCCTTCATATAATGAGTCAGCACCGTAATAAGTGTTCCTGCCTCTTTCTCGGTACAGTAATACAGGGTAATAGACAGAGTGAGTCAGTGATGAGTTGATATTCAGGTGGTGAACGATTATTCAAGGTGAACCGCAGTTAATCCAATACACGTGCACTGGAGGCGTGTCTGAGTTGAGGAAGGAGGAGGAGGAGGAGGAGGAGGAGGAGGAGGAAATAAGAGAAGTAAGATAGTTGATGAATTAATACTTCTTTGTTGACTTGCAATATCGAATGTGCTTCTTTATTTGATTCCGGTGCACACTACACAACTAGTTGATTTCCAATCACTTTGGAAATTATATCCAATAAGATAAAAAAAAAAAATAACATTTGACAAGATGATAAATTAAGTGTCTAATGAAAACACTGTGTGTGTGTGTGTGTGTGTGTGTGTGTGTGTGTGTGTGTGTGTGTGTGTGTGTGTGTGAGGCGTTTGTCCGCACATGTATGTGTTGAACCAGAAACCATAGCAACCCTTCACGCAAGGACATTTACATATTTTTTTCATAGACTTAGCAACAACACACCCAATTCTTAATAAATCCTATTTATAAACCTATTTTTCTTCGGAAGGTTTTCTTTCCATGTTTTCTTTAATTTCAAAATGTAAATTCATGCTCTCGCTTGTGTGTGTGTGTGTGTGTGTGTGTGTGTGTGTGGGTGGGTGGGTGTGTGGGTGGGTGGATGGATGGATATTTGTATGCATGCGTGCGTGTGTTCCTGGGAGAAAGTAAAGGAACCGTTGCCAGGTCAAGAAGAGAAAATTCTCAGAACAGCCAATTGCAGTGTAGCACCAATACTCTGACCAAGCCAGCGGGCGATAAGCTAACACGCTGTTATTTACTCACCGTGATGGCTTGCGGCGACGTCCAGATGGTGGGTGCCGCAATAGTGCAACGTGTGCGCCGTGCGTAGGCATCCGGGGGATGATGAAAGGCTGCAGAATTAAACCGCAATCACTCCACGATTATCTGAGCACTTGCCGCTCCTGACAATATACACTTACATAATCATTACACTAACAGCGCAGGAGGCATGTCACACGCAATAAGAAGAGAACGTGATATGTTGCCAAACTGGCGATGTGGATGGAGATTGTCGCGGTGCTGATCGGCTGGCGGCGGACAGGCAGAAGACGCGGTTGTGGTGGTGCGTGAGTGAGCTGGCTGGATGGACCTCGGCCCCTCACTGACTAACTGCGCCGCCGCTCTCTTTCTCCCTGTTGACACCCTCAGCCTCCCGCCCTCCCACGTCTCTCTCTCTCTCTCTCTCTCTCTCTCTCTCTCTCTCTCTCTCTCTCTCTCTCTCTCTCTCTCTTATAGATGCTCCACCGCCATCCGTCCTTCCCATCTCCATTCTCCTTATTTCATTCTACTCGCGACAGCGTTACGTGCACATCACTCACATTACTGTAGAGGGGAGAAAGCGTCACTTTATCCTTTCTTCCATCCTTCTTCCTTTTCAACCTGCACCTTTTCTTTGTTATCCCCGTGGCGACCATACTAATGAACCCACAGAGGATCAACATCATCAATACATACATGACATACTCACCCTGAAAGATGGAATGAGTATATGAATATATAGTCAATTCACTTAATACTTTTTACCCTGATTATGCCTTATTGGAAGGTTAACCTAAATAAAAAAAAAAAACTATGTATTTGTTTAATCTCATCAAACATAACATTTGTATTACAACTACAGGGAGAAACTAAAAGAAAAAATTAAAAGAACAAAGCAACTGTTTGTGTGAGCTGTCATTCAGTTAGTATTGGTTAAGCACTTTATTATGATTGGAGCTAAAAGAACATAGTGAACACTCCTATCTAACCAATTTTGTTTCGTATGATTGCTTTGTATACGAGAAATATTGGTCACACACACACACACACACACACACACACACACACACACACACACACACACACACACACACACACACACACACACACACACACACACACACACAACGTTTAAGAAGCCTAAGTAATAATTACTGAAGCACTATACAGCATTATCTTTAGAATGCGACGAAAGATTTAGTCTGAGAGAGAAGAGGAAGATTCAACTTTAGGAGAGAAGAGAGAGACTGGCACAGGCAGAGATAAGACAGAAGATTGACAGCGAAGAGGAAGATAGGAGAGAGACTATCAGTGGGAGGACGTAAGAGATTCATTCAGAGAGAGAGAGAGAGAGAGAGAGAGAGAGAGAGAGAGAGAGAGAGAGAGAGAGAGAGAGAGAGAGAGAGAGAGAGAGAGAGAGAGAGAGAGAGAGAGAGAGAGAGTCATCCAGACAGTGTGTGGAAGAGAAAGATTTAGAAAAATAATTAGAAAGAGATTTAGTATATATATATATATATATATATATATATATATATAGAGAGAGAGAGAGAGAGAGAGAGAGAGAGAGAGAGAGAGAGAGAGAGAGAGAGTATATATCTGACTCTCAGCACCCATAGAAGTATCTTCAGTCACTTGATTAACTCATGCATATAAAGAAGGTGAGGGATTTTTGGTAGCGATAAAAAATGGATGCACCATAAAGGAGAAACCACCTTCGTATATGTCGTCGTGGAGAAATGTCAGAGGGTGAAGAGTTTGACAAATAGAACCTTTCTTTATTGTCCCAGAACTGCGTGTTAGCATTGGTCACACTACTGGTTGTGGCGTTCTTGAAATACTTACCGAAACCAAAGAAAATTAATACACACACACACACACACACACACACACACACACACACACACACACACACACACACACACACACACACATATCAAAAGTTATAATATACACACGAAGGAACTAAACACGTAAACTACTGACGACACCACAATTCGGTGTGCCTGCGTTCGTGCACACGTCTTAATCTAGACACAAAGAAACCATACCACATAAAATACTGACGACGCCCAGAATCGTATCCTAATATCATGATAGGTTTTGTGTGTGTGTGTGTGTGTGTGTGTGTGTGTGTGTGTGTGTGTGTCTGCGTGTGCATGTGCATGGTGTTTGAGGTCTTTTGACCAGTCAGTTCTCCCCTTCACCAAGCTCAGCAGTAGCCAGAACCCCCTGGAGACATACGACTGACTACCCGACACGTGCGCCTTTCAGAACAAACACACTGACCGCCTCCAGGGTGGGTTTAGTGGCGGTGGTGGGCTGGGTTGATAGACCAAACCACTCATCCCGACCCACATCATAAACCATCTCGCTATGGCTGATAAATTTGATTGTCACACTCCTGATGGTTGAGTGAAGGCTACATCTCCCGGTTTTATTTCTTTGTTTACCCGCTTCTTTGTTCGTGTGTTCTACATATCTTTCATAGAGTACATCAAAGAAAAGTAGAACTCAGAAGGCAGTGACGGAGATGTTGTTTGATGTAGAGAAATATTACACACACACACACACACACACACACACACACACACACACACACACGGCCCGGTAGCTCAGTGGTTAGAGCGCTGGCGTCACAAGCCAGATGACCGGGGTTCGATTCCCCGGCCGGGTGGAGATATTTGGGTGTGTCTCCTTTCACGTGTAGCCCTGTTCACCTAGCAGTGAGTAGGTACGGGATGTAAATCGAGGAGTTGTGACCTTGTTGTCCCGGTGTGTGGTGTGTGCCTGGTCTCAGGACCTATCCCAAGATCGGAAATAATGAGCTCTGAGCTCGTTCCGTAGGGTAACGTCTGGCTGTCTCGTCAGAGACTGCAGCAGATCAAACAGTGAATTACACACACACACACACACACACACACACACGTAACAAAACAGGCGGACACTAAGATTAAATAAAGAAATAGTTATTGAAAAAAGGATGAACAGACATAACCAAGAGATCATACGTGGTTTCTAGCAAACTAATCTATCCCTTGCCACTGGGTGAAGATCGCATTATATTACCAAAGTAAAGGAGAAGTGCACCAGGCAACAATGGCAAGACATAACGCTCTCGCAGCAAAAACTGGAAACGCCTGGAGCCTTCTCTGTAGACTCGCCGCTGGTAGACTTGTCTGTTCAAGGTCGTAGCTATTGTACAGATATATATTCTTATTCTGCAAGGGAGACTCAAGCAGCGCCTCTAGTGATCCTAACAGAGTTATTGGTATCATATTCTTTGTTAAGCACTTGTAAGTGTTAATAATTCAAAACATGTGTATGATTACCGATTCAACTCGTTTCTGGCATTTTTATTGCTACTTTTCACACGAAACTCAAGGAACTCCCTCTAGTCACGCTGGAATATAACTTCGTATATGTTTCTTGTTACTATGTTTTGTAAGAGTTGATTCATGCAGGATATAATGAAAGGTTCAAGTCACTTACCGAGAGCTGCTCAAACGTGATGACCGCACATCAAATGGTTTCAAAGCTGATTATCATCGTCACTCTTCCAATCGTGTTTTGTTTCCTTGTGTTTACTTAATTTTATACATGAATGTTTAAAATGATAATGGTTATTTGTAGTAATTTTACATAAATATAAAATGTATTTTAAAATCTCTCTCTCTCTCTCTCTCTCTCTCTCTCTCTCTCTCTCTCTCTCTCTCTCTCTCTCTCTCTCTCTCTCTCTCTCTCTCTCTCTCTCTCTCTCTCTCTCTCTCTCTCTCTCTCTCTCTCTCTCTCTCTCTCTCTCTCTCTCTCAGATCAATCAGTCACACTCATTGCCTGGCAGCGAACAACACGTGTACGCCGGATAAAACGAGTCCCCAAGTCACAATTTTAACATTGAAATTTGCTCTCTCTCTCTCTCTCTCTCTCTCTCTCTCTCTCTCTCTCTCTCTCTCTCTCTCTCTCTCTCTCTCTCTCTCTCTCTCTCTCTCTCTCTCTCTCTCTCTCTCTCTCTCTCTATATATATATATATATATATATATATATATATATATATATATATATATATATATATATATATATATATATATATATATATATATATATATATATATATATATATATTAATACACAGTTCTGTCATGGGTATTGTTGGTATGGATGTTGTTGATCCTGTTTATTTTTCAGTAATCATTATCTCTGTGCAGCAGCCACCCCTGTTGTTGCTTCTGTTATTTATAGTCATTGCCGTGAATACTTGTCAATATTGCGATAGTGACGATAATGATGAAAATTTACCTTTGTAATTGTTATTGTTTCTGTGACTTATTCGTTTCTGTGCTGCATGAATAGCCCCATAAATAAAGTGGTGCTAGAGTATAGGTACTGAGTTTTTAACAATCGGCAACGGAAAAAAAGCTAAACTTTCTCTTCTCTGTTTCTCTTTTCGCTAAATTATAGGGATTTCCGCTTTTCCTCGGTGTCTCAAGGATGTTAGTGAATGATGGTGTCGAGGGTCAACATGATGTCTGGTAATAGGTTACCTTCTTTCCCTTACTAGTGCCTCGCATGAAGTCTTAAGGAAATACTGTGAATATCTTACTTTTCTTGTTTTCTCTTAACGTGCCTTTCTTGAAGCATTAAGTAAATATGGCGAATAACTTAATTTCCTCTTTATGCTTTTATGTAAGTTTTATTTGGGTAGCAGCGATACACACATTTACTTATCTCTGTGCTTGAATTTGACTTCTTCAGATTCAAGATAAGATTAAATCATTAGAAACAAAAAAAAGAAGACGACTTTATTATATTTATGCATATAGAAATTTTTAGAGGGAAGGTAAGGAATGGTCATTGTTCATCAGTCCTATTCATTCCCACATTTTCTGGTCTGAATATCCATTTAAGCATCGTCATGATGTTTAAGATTGCCCTCATAGGAAGCATTAGGTTTTTTTTACACAGGAACGGCTCGTCTGGCACGGTATTGTAAGAATTCAGCAGTCCAACTCACAGACGAGAGCATGTGCTGGGAGACCATTTGGCTTTGATGCCTTTCACGTTGTATGCCTCCAGCTATGTCGCCTTAATCTAGCGTGGCGTGGTGCCTAATTGAACTTTCCCTCATCCATTGTGGAAGCCTTTGTCTAACTGTGGAACAATGTATCATCTTCATGTCACGTGGCACTATTCCCACTTTAAACAATGAACATATTCCAGCAGGATCAATCACCTTTGCTCTATCCACCAGCCTTATAAAGATCATACTGGTGCCCTTGCGCCACTACCGCTGAAATCAGCAACGACGAAGGTAGTATTGTCATTGATTGTACGCTAAAGTGGCAAATTATCTCTTTAGAAAGATATGCTAATACACGACTTCCTTAAAACCCACTAAGTGTGAGTACAGCACTTATGTAACAACTAAAATAGAGAATGAAATACACTTGAGTGACTATGATCTGCATTTACCAGAGAGAATCATGTAATGTGAAGCAGATTTGCAAAGATAGATGGAATTAGGTAGCTTAAGCACACAGGGACTGCCTCGTATAGGCCTGACGGCCTCTTGCAGTTTCCCTCTTTTCTTATGTTCTTATGTTCTTAAGATGAAATTAGTTATTTTTAAGAAAATAAAAATGAAATTAAATATTAACTTATAAAAAATATTAATATCATATGAAGATGATGCAGAAAATGCGTTGCCATGTACGAAACATACATGTTGCTAGCACAGATTTTTTTAACCCGGAAGCAGTAAGAGAGAAAGTCTTGCAATTATTTCAAAGACGGATTCACGGCTCATTCTTTTTTCTTTCAGTAAACCTTGCTGTACTGCAGTTGTAATGTAATATTTTATGAATAGTTTCTGCCCCTTGAACCATCTGCATTTTTCACTATTATATTCGTCATCGCACTGGTGGTGAATGATTTTTATAGAAATAATAAAGGAATAGCACAAAATCATAGTAAAATATTTATTTCAGTATATTCTGTGTTCACTGTAAGTAGAGATGGGGAACATACACTCTATATGTATGCACGGCAACAAAAACTTGAGGTCTGTGTACTTGCTGACCTACATAGAGTAGAGGTACAGGGTGAAGCAAAAAAAGAGTGCCCAAACATCCCTCTCTGTTCCACCATTCCTTACACCTGCAGGCCACCTGAATGGTTACCTGACGTAATATATCGGGAAGAGAAAAACTAGTGACCCAGATGCTGTAAATGTAGTCTCTCACTCAACGTAGGGTTAAAAGAAAAAAAACTACCTAATGAGACAGTTGTAAACAGCTAGGTGGAGTACAATGACACTATCCCTGACAATAGAGTAATACTGAAGAACTCCCATTAGTGTCAATGTATAGAGACTACTCGGCTCGTGTGACGTCATCTGTAGCACCTGAAAGAAGAGGAGAGTTGTAGGTTAGGAGAGGGGGAGGAGAGGCAGCTGTGGCGGGCAGGGCAGAGGGGGGAAGAAGGGCCGCGGGTCACTAATAGAATGTGCGCGGCTTTACGAGTCGCTGGCGTCCGTGTGAAGGGAAGTGGCCAATTGTTGGCTCTTCTGTCACTATTGTCCACAGTTTTATGGTGCTCACCTTCCCTCCTCTCCTCCTCCTAATCGTTACTGATATCTCACATTCCTCTGTTTCTTTCCTTCATTCTTCAAAATGCCAATGTAATTCTCTCTCTCTCTCTCTCTCTCTCTCTCTCTCTCTCTCTCTCTCTCTCTCTCTCTCTCTCTCTCTCAGCAATCCCTGATTTGAGGGAATTTTTCTCATATTTATATATATTTTATTTTAACTATCTACACTAATACTGTTGTTCCTTAGTTCACTAGTACCGGTTCGTTTTCTTCAATCTCTAATGTGTTCTTTTTTCAATTGTACATGCTATGTATTGTACTCGTTACTACTTTACTTTTCGTTTGTTTGGTATGCACAGTTTGCATTCACATGAAAAAAAGAGAGTTTGTAGAGTTACCCCTTCAAATCCAGCGTTCATTTTTTGTTATAGTGATTCAAGGGAAAACTATTACCTTCAGTTTGATCTATATACTTGTATTTTTTTTTCTTTACACTCCACAACAATACTAGCAAAGTGGTATGTCCCTTTTTAATCAAACATTACTTATGTACCGAACTGTGGTCCTTTATATGTACGTATTCCCATCATTCTTATATTATACATATTGCTACCGTCATTAGCAAGATATGTGCCTACTGTCGTCACTAGGCAACGCATAGTAACTTAGTCGTACTAGCTTCCTCTGAAAATTTTGATTTACTTTAGTTAATGACAAAGGGATCAGCGTGGTCTTCCTCCATATTTCATTAAATGGGTCAAGTATTTTTAAAGATATATATTATATATATATATATATATATATATATATATATATATATATATATATATATATATATATATATATATATATATATATATATATATATATATATATATATATATATATATATATATATATATATATATATATATATATATATATATATATATATATATATATATATATATATATATATATATATATATATATATATATATATATATATATATATATATATATATATATATATATATATATATATATATATATATATATATATATATATATATATATATATATATATATATATATATATATATATATATATATATATATATATATATATATATATATATATATATATATATATATATATATATATATATATATATATATATATATATATATATATATATATATATATATATATATATATTAAAAGTTTTGTTCTATTATTTACTTATTCATCTATTCTTCTCTATTTTTTATTTAGTTATTTTGTTTATAAAGTTGTGTTGAACCACGAAATGACATCATTTACCTGTGCCACTTTTATGATGTGAAATTTCGATTTAATGGAAGTGAGGGAAGGCAACCACACTGTGGTAGTGGCAGACGCGTAGACAAAACCATCATGCAATCAGGTTCGCACACCACACGTCTGTCTTGTACGGAAACACGTACTTACACACATTCCTTCCACCACAGGCTACACACACACACACACACACACACACACACACACACACACACACACACACACACACACACACACACACACACACACACACACACCCCGCAACACAGCCTCCATCATTGTGTGTGTTGTCACTTCCCCACCCACCACCAGTCCACCCTCGACCTTATCATGACAGACCTGAGCCAGAGAGAGAGAGAGAGAGAGAGAGAGGAGACTCCGCCATGAGAATTTGGGCAGTGGCTAACACTTCATCCGTGGAAGGTATGGATGGATGAGGTCCCACCAAGGAAAGAGAAAAACCAGTCTTGCAGGTACAGGAGTTTAAGGAACAGAGTTATCAGGGAAATTAAAAAGCCAAGGCAAGCTACTACCCAGACAAAATTCACCATCTCAAGCTTACTAACAAGAGAGAGAGAGAGACAGAGAGAGAGAGAGAGAGAGAGTTTACAGGAAGCTTCTTAAATTTAAACTAAACAGATCCACCACTCCCACTGACCTCCCCATCAAAATTTACAGAGAATTTGCCCCAGAACTTGCCACACCCCTTTGCTCTATCATCAATGCCTCCCTTGCTCAACATTCCTGCCCCGATGACTGGAAGACATCTTACGTCACCCCCCTCCCCAAAATTTCTAATCCACAGTCACTGAATGATCTAAGACCAGTCGCCATCACCCCTATACCCAGCCTTATCTGTGAAGATTTTGTGTTCGACTGGGCCTATAACAAAATTTGTAACTCTATTGACACACAACAATTTGGCAATATTAAATCCACCTCCACATCTCACTACCTTGTCAGCTTCCTGGAATTCGTCCACAGCCACCTGGACAAACGCAACACTTCTCTAGCTATTGCTTTTGTGGACTTCAGAAAGGCCTTTGATCTTGTTGATCACACTGTTGTGGGTCTCTCTCCCTACCTGATAGCGTGGCTGGCAGACTTCCTCACGGGAAGGCGTCAGGCCGTTCGTTATCAGGGCTCTGTCTCCTCTTTCCAACAGCTCACATGCGGGGTCCCTCAGGGGACCAAGATGGGTCCACTGTGTTTCTTCATCCTTATCAACGATGCTCTCGTCCACACCCCCCACCGCTGGAAGTATGTGGACGACTGCACCGTGGGCGTACCCGTCAACAACACCAACCCAGACTTCTCAGCACTGCAGTCCACTCTAAACCAACTACAGACGTGGACGGAGGACAACAAAATGACCATCAACCACACCAAGACCGTGGTGATGCACATTTGTACCTCCACAGCAGCAGTTCCCCCTCCCCAGCTTTCTGTGGGCCCTCACTCCCTCCAGGTGGTCCGCAGCACCAAGCTTCTAGGTGTCTTGGTGGATGATCAGTTAACATGGAAGCAGCATGTTTCCAACATCATCAGGTCAGCCTCATATAAAATCTATTTACTGCGCCGACTCAGGTCCCTGGGAGCACCGGCAGATGAGCTGAGGGAGTACCTCATCTTTATACTCCCTAAGCTCATGAGCCCCAGCGTGGTCCTCCTCCTGAACCTCACACAACGACAACAGCTGGAGAGGGTTCAGAGGAGGGCGTTCAGGGTCATCCTTGGGCCTGCCTACAGGTCCTACGAGGACGCCCTGACCTGCCTGAGTCTGCCGAGGCTGGCCACAAGACACCAGGAAGCCTTGGAAAAATTTGGGGAAGGACTGCTGCGTCATCCACGTCTCCGCCACCTTACCACCCGACGTGCCTCCCCTGCTCGCGCCACCCGACACCATAATCGCGTGGCGCCTTTGAGAGCACCGCGCACGGATCGGTACCGACTCAGCGCGGTGCCCACTATTGTGCGAGCTTTAAATAAATAAGTTATTAGGTTAAGGATCCATAGTTAGGGCAGGGAGAGAAATTTCTTTTAGAGTTATTTTTCACGATTCAGGTAAAAAAAGAAAATGTTCGTCTTGCATCATTTGTATCCGTGCGTCCTCTTTTTTTTATCGGGTTGTTTGTATTTATCCGTCCTCTTGCCCTATATCTATTTGTATGCACAATACCTGGTGGTTGATAAAATGTAGGACCCTTGATTTTCTTGCGGTACGTTCGCTATCATCTCTTCTATAAATTTTTGTCGTTTTATATGTCACGGAAAAAATGGAAGTGCTCAGTGTAGCGTCTTATAATTACCATTTGCAAATAGAATGGTATTTAGTTTAACGATGTTTACTTATTCATTCATCTTTTATTTCTAATTCTCATTCATAAATTCATTCATCCCTTTGTTATTTTTTTCTCATCCATTCGTCCATCGGTTGTATGGTTGTAGATTAGCGTCGTCTTCTCCACTGTATGTCTCTGCTTCAGTGGGATTCTTAATGCATCGCCCTTCCTAGGATTCCTGTCATGAGGTTCTTCAAAGCGTGCACTTAACCCATTATTACTATGGTCTTTTTTTTTTCTTTTTCTTTGTAACGCTCATCATAGAAGTGTAGATAATAAAAAGAAGGATTTTTTTCTTATTTTTCTTTTTCTTTTTTTCACTATAGAACTATGAGATCAGCACAAACATAGGTAAAAAGGAAATGTTACAAGAGATTGTGGGTGGGGAAAAAATACGGAAGAGCTAAGCAGTACTCTCGACCATCCATCCCTTTTTTCTGATAAACCTGAAACTCCATGCCTGCTTCTGTATTTCCATCTACCTATGACTTGAACTCAATTAAGAGGGAGTTTCAAGACATTTTTCCCCTTCTTTTAGTTAACTCTCTTGAGCTTGTATGGAGACTGGCATCGTATTGGACTTTTTGTTTGATTGTTTTTGTTGCCTTGGCCTGTCTTTCCCTATTAGTTACTTGAAAAAAAATCCTCTCCTTGTAGTCAACGGATTCGCTACCACTACGAGTCATGCTACGTTGCTTCTATATCTTCCCCTCATGGATTTCCTTGAGCAACAGCGGTATCAGGAAATTCCAGACACTATCTAAAGTTTTCTGACGTGTTGCACAGTATTCTGGTATTTGGATTGCTTCGTAACTTTTTGTAATATCTAGCTGTTATAATAAAAAATAACCAATGAAAAAATTTAAGATAGGTAATTTAACAGGGCTTTCACTAGAACAATCTCAACAACTAATTGGTCTCAGGAATTTAATAGACTTCTTATGTATATACCTTGTCTTATATTTGCGTGTCTGAGTTATCCGATGGAAATAATGAAACTAATTAAAGGGTATGGTTAGCTGCTAAGGAATGCTAAGTAAAGCTTGAAGAGGAATTGCTGTTCTGTTCAGTATTTTGTTATCACTGGAGTATTTTTTTTTTCAGTTATGCGCCTCTTAGTATCTTATACAGTCATTTACATAGTAGTTGTTTTTGCCAATTTACTAACTCCATGCTTACTACTTTCTCTTCTTTTTACTTTGCTTCGATATGTGCGACCTACTTGTTCTATTTTCGTTTTATTTCGCTTTCAGCCCTCCTCTCTTTGGTAAACTGTGAAAATCCTGTGTATGATGATTTTTTTAATGTTTCATGATGACCGTTTTAGGTGAATGGCATGAGGACTTCCGGATGTAAAGTGGCCCACCAGATAAAAACGCTTTTCTCTTAATTTTTCTTTTCGGTAGATAATTGAGCGTTTTTTTCTTTTCTGTTTTTTTTTTATCTTTCTCATTTATTTATAGTTTAACTCTTGGTTAGGAACTTTCTAGTATTCCTTGAATTTTGCTTGTTGTTCATATAAAAAGCTAATCTTCGTTTAGAAATTCTATTCCGCTACATGTTGCATTTCTTAACTTTTACTATAAAAGGTATTGCATCTGAATAGCACATAGATGATTAAAAAGTGCAGTGAACCCTCTCAGTCAAGGTACAATGATAAGTGACTTTATATTGTAACTATACTGTTAACTGAACTAAGAAGCGTTCGATTTTTATAAATCTTTTTATTTCTGATGTCACTTGCTTACATAAGTTTTGTGAGTAGTGGGTCTCTTGTCACACAATTAAAGTATATTTACACCTTTTCCTGACACATGTCCATCCATAGATACGCTGATATATATATATATATATATATATATATATATATATATATATATATATATATATATATATATATATATATATATATATATTATCTCAGCGCATCTATGGTTGTATTTATCTATTTATTTATTTATTTATTTATTCATTTATTTATTTGTTTATTAAAAATAGTGTTAGTAGCAGGAACATAGCGAAGGAGGAAAAGAGAGAGATGAAAGAAGACAACTTATTAGTTTTAACATTACACAGAAGGAGGTTATAAACACGCAAGCGAAAAGCCAGAGGTTGGAGGAAGGAATATGGAGGAAGAGAATGTGGAGAAGAATGCAGAGGAAGAAAAGCATTCAACACTTTCTCTCCACCTACACACAAACCCTTCTGCTTTGTGTGGCTGATCGAGCCAAGTCTTGCACGACGTATGACTTCAGTAACTCAGGGAAAGGAAACGCAATTTGCATTAAAGTTTTAATGACCTAAAAAGTAAATACTTTCCCGTTGAGTGGGTCATACGCACTCTCTCTCTCTCTCTCTCTCTCTCTCTCTCTCTCTCTCTCTCTCTCTCTCTCTCTCTCTCTCTCTCTCTCTCTCTCTCTCTCTCTCTCTCTCATTTTCTCTCTCTCTCTCTCTCATGTTGGTCTATTTGTTTGTTTGTTTGTGTGTGAACTCCTTTTCTCATCGTTTATCCCTCTCTTGTCCCAGTTCTCTCTTGAATTTTTATATGCTTGTTCCCGACATCACGTGTATATTGCTACTAAACCCTGGTCTCCTTGACTGATCAAGTAGACAAGTCCCTCCATCATGTCACCAGAAAACGTACACACACACACACACACACACACACACACACACACACACACACACACACACACACACACACACACACACACACACACACACACACACACACACATTTTGTAACTTCAATCATATGCCACTTGTAGGAAAAGAAAGCCACATCACAACTTGTGTAGGATATCATCGCTTGTCACTAAACATATGTAGGCCAAAGGAAAGGCATATTTGAATCTGAATGCTACTACAGAACTTATGAGTTAGAAAGGCTCACCATCTCCATAACCAGACAAAAGACACAATTTATTTTTCCCATTATCTTCCCACTATACAATGGATTCCTATTACTAAATATACCATCAACATGTGTCTGAGTTTCTGTAAACCTGATAGGATCTAGTCCCAAATATAGGTCAGTGATGTAGGGTGAACCACATTCCGGTAAAAAAACTAGAATGCGAAAAAGCTGGTTCCTTTTTTCTTATTTAGGACGAACCATCTCTTCTTCCCGTCTCCGCTCTACTCATTTTTTATTTTTTATCTTTACTTTATTTTTTTTTCCTGCCTTTGGACGTGTGGACTGTAATCTTAAGAGCTGTTTTCATTTTTCTTTTGTTTGCTTTATTTTTTTTTCCTAGAGTAGTTTGTGGTCTTATCGCTACGTTGTGGAATGATGTGTTTAAAGGAATGCAGAAAATAATGAAAAAGAGGTGTGTGTGTGTGTGTGTGTGTGTGTGTGTGTGTGTGTGTGTGTATAAATGACTATGATAATAGTGGAACATCGATTTTATACATAAATAACTACAGAACATAGATGACTGTATGACAAAAGGGATGGATACCTGTGCAGTTTAAATCCAAGCCTTCCCTACGTCGACACTGTGTGATGTCAGGTAAAAACAAATGTGCCAGTTATATGTGCGTATGCCAGTCGTCATGTTCGTACCGCATCAGTGATAATATTCATTTGTATATATTTCACTTGTCACAGGCGTCGTTGTTTTTACAGGTAGGATTGAGGTTAGAGGATGTGAGAGAGGTTGGCATGGCTGCGATGAATCGAGGGCGGAGTAGCCAGGAAGAGATCCGTTATATAGAATGGAAAAAAAAAAGGTTGCATGGTTATAGATGTATAGCGGTGTTGGCAGTGATATAGGGTATTGTGTCAAGTGTGTTATTTGGGACATGTTGCGTAATGATGATATTGATGATAACTCGGGTAATGCTAGTAAATAAGTGTACAATAAAGGCTTCAGACGAACAGCGTAACGACCAAGTGAAGTGTGTCGGTCGTGTTGTTTGAGAGGTGACAGTGTGGGAGAGAAAGACGGGAGTCAAGATGCGAAGCCCACAGTAACGGTACCTAGCTGCCGAGGTTTGTAGGAGCTACTATACTTGCCTCCCTCTTCGCTCTGCTTGGTATTCCCCTAACATAGTTCCCTATTCTGTATTCCCCTTCCCCTTGCCTATCGCTGGCCATTTATTCAAATCAACCTCTTCACCATTCTTATTTCCACCTCCTTACTAGCGAGTCTCGTCTCTTCTTCACGCTTCCCTAATCGCCATTCACGCCTTACATCCGTGTTGTTTTTATTTTCTTTCTTCAACTCGTTAGCTCTATTCCACTTTCTTAACTCTCCCACTACTCATTCCATATGTCAATAGTCAGAGCTAGGAGGACCTAACCACAGATCAAGCTGCTCCATGACACAATTATCCTGACCATTTTAAAGAAAAGTATGAATGTGTGTATGTATGCAAATATGTATGTATGTATGTATGTACAGTATGTATTATGTATATATTTATATCCGTATATTTGTCGGTATGTGTATATCATACACCTGTGATCATGTCATACTTTCATGTGCTTCTCTTCTGGACCCCCATCAATGCACATGGTCTCATCACATGCCGGTTTAAATCTTACAAAAATTTACGTGAAATTATGAAAAATGTGATTCATCCATAACTAAAAATCAAACCTAAACCACTTACTTACCTCCACGCCACTTGCATCCTCCTCTCCATTTAAGATTTCGAACTGGTAATCGTTGTTCTGCTGTTTATCTTGTATTTTCTCTAAATCCTTTGTTTCCAGTGCATTGGTGCAATCTATTATGTTGTCTTATGTACTTATAAACTTTTGATAAGGGACATTAATTTGTTTTGTTAGTTTCCTCATCATCCTGATACGAAACCAGTGCTTCTCTCTCTCTCTCTCTCTCTCTCTCTCTCTCTCTCTCTCTCTCTCTCTCTCTCTCTCTCTCTTCGTGTGGTGTCTTTTCTACAAAAAGCTAAGGTGTTCGCTGATGTCTGTATCTCTACCGTCGTTTAATCTTGCTTGCCGTACACTGCGGTAAATATACATATACTGAATTGGACGACTTATGTTTAAAGAAAAAAGTCGGTGTGCAATATATTATAGAAAATATAAGGAGTTTCTCCTACGTGGGACCATCGTTCACGTTGCTCTGCCTTGTCTGAACGGTCTCCGCCCATTTTTATGTGGCTAAGCGTAGTACATGCATTTACTGGCACTTGCACCGTCTTATGCGTTCTTTGTGTTTCCACGGTTTGCAGTTTTCAACCATATATATAGTCATTTGATATTTTTTGCTCCTACCTTGTCAGACAAATTAACTGGAGATTTGCGGAAAAGAAAGGGTGGCTCTTTTTTTGAACGCCATCTTGCGTTACCATGTACCATCCCACTTCTAGGTAACAGATCCCATTCTTCGGTATTTCGACGAATTTCATTTAATATTTACCGTCACGCATGTTGCCTTGCTTTCTTGTTGATCCAAAAGTATTGTTTGTTGCTCTCCGTTAGTAGTTGTTAGTGATGTATGTCACAAACTGATATGCGTAACGATGTCGATTTTCTTTTTTCTCTCATCTGGTTTTCCTTTTTTTTTTTTTTTGTCAAAAGTAACAGCATGTCAAGCTGGACTAAACTTAACCAAGTGTACTTTCCAAATGCCTGCATTGCAGCCATTATAACTGGCACGCTGCATGGAAACGCCATTTTCTATATTTGTGTTGATTGCCACGCTATTATTTAAACATTGTAATATAGCGTATATTATTGCCTCTGACTGTCATTACTCTGACAATAACTGTGCATCTCTTGTCCGGTAGAGATGATAAGCACATATGTAGTAACGAACCGACAGCTCGAAGAAAAATTATTAAAGAAAAAAATTTGGGGGCGGGTAACAGGAAGAGAAACTTGACCCAGTGTTCGTTCCACCCTTTCAATTATATATATATATATATATATATATATATATATATATATATATATATATATATATATATATATATATATATATATATATACATACATACACACACACACACACACACAGAAATGGGAGATCTGCCAAGGGCAGCAATATATTAGAAGAAGAAAAGGCCCAATGGAACTGCGGCTTCCCTATAAGATTTTAAAGATTAGCGAAAAGCTAGGACTAAATGTCTTCAAACCTTCCTCTTAAAGGAAGTCAAGCCATAGAAAGATGGAAATACAGAAGCAGATAGAGAGTTCTAGAGTTTACCAGTGAAAGGTATGAATTATTGAGAATATAGGTTAACACTTGTATTAAAGCTGGACAGAATAGGAATGAGAGGACGATGAAAATCTTCTGCAGTGAGGCCGCAGGAGGAAGGGAGGCATGCAGTTACCATGAAAATAGCGATAAAAGATAGAAAAAGATGCAACATCTCAGCGGTGAGAAAGAGGCTGAAGACAGTCAGTCAGTGGAGTGGAGTTGAGGAGACGAAAAGCTTTTGATTCCACTCTATCAAATAAAGATGTATGAGTGGAACCCCTCCAAACATGCGACGAATAATCCATAGAAGGACGGATAAGACCCTTGTAAAATGTTAGTAGTCGGAGGGGCGAGAAAAACTGTCGGAGACTCCGCAGAACGCCTAAATTCATAGAAGCGCTTTTTGCAAGAGATGAGATGTGAAGTTTCCAATTAAGATTATGAGTAAAGGACAGAAAGAGAATATTTAGTGTGAAAGAGGAAGACAGTTGATTGTCAATGAAGAAGAGGGATAGTTGTCTGGAAGGTTGAGTCGAGTTGATAGATGGAGGAATTTAGTTTTTGAGGCATTGGAAACCATTAGATTTTCTCTGCAACAATAAAAAATCTTAGAAAGATCAGAAGTCTGGCGTTCTGAAGCGTCCTTGCGTGATCTGTTGACTTCCTGAAGGGTTAGTCGTCTTTCAAAGGATGTGGAAAGATGTTGGGTGGTAATATCAGCGTAGGAGTGGATAGGGCAAGTAGTTTGGTTGTGAAGGTCATTAATGAATAATAGAAGGAGAGTAGGTGATAGGACAGAACCCTGAGGAACACCACTGTTAATCAAATCTAGGAGAAAAACAATGGCCGTCTACCGAGGCTGCAATAGATCGGTCGAAAAGGAAACTTGAGATAAAGTTGAACATAAAAGGATAGAAACTGTAGGAGGGCAGTTTTGAAATCAAAGTTTTGTGCCAGACTCTATTAAAAGCTTTTGATATGTCTAACGCGACAGCAAAAGTTTCACCGAAATCTCTAAATGAGGATGACTAAGACTCAGTAAGCAACGCCAGAAGTTCATCAGTAGAGCGACCTAGACGGAAGCCATACTGGCGATCAGATGAAAGATTGTGAAGTGACAGATGTTTAAAAATTTTCCTATTCTGGATACATTAAAAAACTTTATACAAGCAAGAGATTGGAGCTATTAGAACGGTAGATTGAAAGATTAGAAAGGCCACCCTTTTCGGGAACAGGCTGAATGTAGGCAGACTTCGAGCAAAAAGGAAAGGTAGATTTCGATTGACATATTTGAAAGAGTTTGGCCAGGCAAGATGTAAGTACGGAAGGACAGATTTTGAGAACAATAGGAGATACCCCATCAGGTCCATAAGTCTTCCAAGGGTTTAGGCCAGTGAGGACAATGAAAACATTATTACGAAGAACTTTGATTGGAGCCATGAAATAGTCAGAGGGAGGAGAAGAGGGAGGGACAAGCCCATAATTGTCCAAGTTGGAGTTTTTAGCAAAGTTTTGAGAGAAGAGTTTAGCTTTAGAGACAGATGAGATGGCAGTGGTGCCATCAGGATAAAATAGCGGAGGTGAAAGATAAAGAAAAGTTATTGGAGATGTTTTTGACCAAATGCTAGAAGTCAAGAGGGGAGTTTGAGTTTGAAATATTTTAACATTTTCTTTTTATAAAGGAGTGTTTAGCAAGTTGAAGAACAGACTTCGCATGATCCTAGGAAGAGATATAAAGTGCATGAGAATCAGGAGATGGAAGGCTCAACTATCTTTAGTGGGCAACCTCTCTCTCATGTATAGCTCGAGAGCTGGCTGTGTTAAATCAAGGTTTAGAAGGTTTAGGTTGAGAAAAAGAATGAGAAATATACGCCTCCATGCCAGACACTATCACCTCTGTTTTGCGTTCAGCACACAGAGATGGGTCTCTGACACGGAAACAGTAATCATTCCTGGGAAAATCAGCATTACACCTCATCAGGTCGCCCCAACTGGCAGAGGCGAAGCACCAGAGGCACCTCCATTTGGGGGATCCTGAGGAGGAATTTTGAAAACAGGGCAAGATACATAAATGAGATTGTGATCAGAGGAGCCCAACGGAGAAGATAGGGTAACAGCATAAGCTGAAGGTAAAGAAAAAATCAAGAATGTTGGACTTATCTCCAAGACGGTCAGGAACACAAGTAGGGTGCTGCACCAGTCGCTCTAGGTCATGGAGGATAGTAAAGTTGAAGGCTAGGGAAGGGAGAGGAAAGCCAAAGCTAGTGGTGAACATTGAAATCTCCAAGGATTAAGATCTCTGCGAAAGGATAGAGGGATAGAATGTGGTCCACTTTGGAAAATAAATTGTCAAAGAATTTACTATAGTCAGAGGAGTTAGTGGAGAGATAGACAGCACAGATAAGTTTAATTAGAGAGTTACTATTGAGTCGAGAACAAGTTCAGCGAGATCACAACTAGCTTTAACGGAAAGTTCACAACACCCCCTGAACTAGTGCTATTAGACCTCGCTGGGAGTATTTCATATATATATATATATATATATATATATATATATATATATATATATATATATATATATATATATATATATATATATATATATATATATATATATATATATATATATATATATATATATATATATATATATATATATATATATATATTCTTTCTTTCCTATAACTCAATATAAAAATGTGATGTTGGGATATTTCGTCAATTATTGATTATTTATAGGTAGAAATTTGTGTCATTCATCTGATAAAGCTACACATTAAGCATTAAGTAGAATATATTTTAATATGTTATGTTTTGGCTGCAAAAGTATTATTCACTACACAAGAATCATGAACTGGTGAGTTTTCTTGACATGAGACCATGACTTGCTTATTGAAGGTTCGTCATGAAGCCTTGTATTAGCAAAAGAAAAAAATCCCACATGAATACAGAAATAACGGAGAGAGCAGTAAGAGGGCCCAGCTGTCGAGCGGGTCTGGTAGACGTTCCAATGTGTTTGACAACCGCGGGGTGAAGTCCAGGTGGTGGCGCGCAAGGAACTAAAAAGTTCAGATCAAGTGAAACGAACAATGAGCCCAAGATAATAATAATAATGATAGGAATTATAGTTAAAATAATAATATTATTGATAAAAATAGTACTAATAATTATAATTATAATAATAATAATAATAATGATAATAATAATAATAATAATAATAATAATATAATAATAATAATAATAATAATAATAATAATAACAACAATGATACTAAAATAGCAATAATAGAAATAGCAGTTATTGTAGTATTAGTAATAGTAATAAGGGTAGAAGTAGCAGTACGTATTAGTACAGTAGTGGTACGTAGCAGCAATTCCATTATTATTATTATTACTCGTCTTGTTTAACATTAGAGAAATTTCTGTTATACAAATGAAATGCTTAGATTAGAGATAGCGGGTTTACTTTCTTTCACTTAATTCCCATCACTCACTTAGTTTACTTGAAGAATAAGTGCAGAACGTAAGCCGGGGAGTTGCAACCTTTACGATAAGCCAGCAGAAACACAACGTAAGGACTTACTGTATATAAGGAATATGTTTAAAACTGATATTGTTATTTATTTCATCTTATTTATTTTAGGTTACATATATCTTCATTGTTATTGTTTAGGTAGAAGGAATTGCACGCATTAATAATCGTTTATAGGGGAGTAGAACGAGGTATTTTATTATATTGTTCTTCCCTAAAAGTATAATAGAAGAAAAAATCAGACACATTACCCAATTTCCCCGCCGGATAGTTTAGTTAAAGTAGAGTTTTGATACTCTCTCTCCCTCTCTCTCTTGAAAGGGTTAAAGAAAGGGAGTACTGAACAGATATGGACGTATGTAAGAATGTCACAACACACTAGACTTACAGTAACCGTTTGTGGTGATGATCATGATAAGGAAAAGAAAAATAGACTGTAAGTAGGAAGGTGTCATGCTGAAATGCCTTGTCACGGTCTAGCGAATGTAATATACTGTAGAGAAATATGCTAATTCCACTTACGTCTCTCTCTCTCTCTCTCTCTCTCTCTCTCTCTCTCTCTCTCTCTCTCTCTCTCTCTCTCTCTCTCTCTCTCTCTCTCTCTCTCTCTCTCTCTCTCTCTCTCTCTCTCTCTCTCTCTCTCTCTCTCTCTCCATAGCCTACCACTTGCTCCTCTCTAATTGGTAAATACCGTTTATTTTAGACTTGTTAACTTAATGATATATATATATATATATATATATATATATATATATATATATATATATATATATATATAATCACTCGATCTTGAATGAGGTAAAATACTAAGTGTCAAGATAAAATAACTGTTCTCCATGGTCCCGTGACTTGTGGGCTAATGAACCCCGTCTACGTCATCTTATAAAGTGATATGTGAACAGGAACTCAGCGTCGCTGCCCACCAATCCCTTGTCATGACTCTCGTCTGGCCACATAACGTACCCAAACCGTATATTGCAATAAAAAACACAATTCCTCAAAAAAAAAAAAAAAAAGAAACATCGAAGTAAATAGCCTTATACGCGTTTTATAAAAAAAAAGAAAAAAAAACTTGTTTCATGGATTTTTATCATTACGAGCCATCCCGCACACGCAAACTCGCGAATTATTGTAAAAAGAATACATTTGTTGAAGTTTTCATGGATTTCACCTATCTCCAGCTCAGAACACGTTTGAGAGACTCACCTAAAACCTGTGATCACTAGCAGGTTTCAGTCCCCATTCCTTTCCGCTATGCGTTACTGGACCCTTACCTGATTCTCTCCACTTCCTGAACCACCGAAATGCTCCCTGACCTTGGTGTGTTAGAAAACCAACGCATAGTACTCTGGGATCCACCAAGGACAGCCATGAAGATGAATAAAAATAAAGATGAGTAAACGTTAAGGAAAGTCATGGCATTTTATGATGAGTGGAAGAGAACGCAAGTCATGACAGTTATTGCGAGTAATAACTTATGATTTAGAAGACTGTCTCATAAATCTGTTTTGGTGTTTTCTGGCCATTACACCGATTACTTTAATATAAAAACATATATGTACCTGTTGGCGTAAGACTGTAATG
>NC_059270.1:9798715-9801215 GCF_017591435.1 Portunus trituberculatus
TTTTTTTGTTTTCACTAAGTCAGTATTTCTTCATGGCAGTTCCTCTCCTACAATCAAGGATCCTATAAATGTTTCCTTGCCTCTTGTAATCCCACTCTCCTCCCCACAGTATCTCTCCCCGCCTTGCTACTCTCTCCAGCACGCCTCGCTGTGGAAGAGTGAGAGTTGTGGTTAAGCTGGAGGTAAGGTGAAGGAGAAAGAGGCGAGAAGGAAGTGGAGGATTCAGTAGGAGAATGGACTGTGGCGAGGGAGGAGGCTATAGCAAAGCAGTCTCTTGACGGGTCTCCAGTGCGTTCTTCACTGCCTCCATTTAACGCTTCAGCCTCACACATTTAGAACGACTAAAGACTACTATATTCCACAAAGTGTCTTCATTCATGTTAGTCAGGAGTGTTAGAAGAATTTTTAAATTAAACCTCACTCTAGATATTTCCATTCAGACGTGAATTTCACTTGATGCCGTTTGTCTTGTGAACCTGACTAATCATATGCACACGACTGGCGTATGTGAAAGTGTGTGTGAGAGTGCATGCATGTGTGCAGGAGTGTGTGAGGGCTTCTCGCGACATGTTAGCAGAGACAGAAATCCTGCTAGTGACGATGGTATTGGGCACGACGCTCAGTCATGCTACTCACCGCACGGCTCATGCAACTCTACAGGTACAACACTTCTCTCAGTTCTTGTACATGACTATTGCAATGTGTATCTTGTAGCTATCATCACATACATTCCAACTTGCTTTTTTGCTGCCTTTCTATATTTGTTTTTTGTATAATTGTTAGTGTAAATACTGTATATATATATATATATATATATATATATATATATATATATATATATATATATATATATATATATATATATATATATATATATATATATATATATATATATATATATATATATATATATATATATATATATATATATATATATATATATATATATATATATATATATATATATATATATATATATATATATATATATATATATATATATATATATATATATATATATATATATATATAGATAGATAGATAGATAGATAGATAGATAGATAGATAGATAGATAGATAGATAGATAGATATATATATATATATATATATATATATATATATATATATATATATATATATATATATATATATATATATATATAATCAATCGACTATAAACAATATATTTGCGGGTCATATATAGGACGAATAGTTTCCTAATGTTATGTAGCGACGTGGCATGGTATCAATACTTTGCATGAGTTTCAGCACCTCACCTGACGACCCGATGCAGTGTGCTGCATCTGTGTCCATAGGTGAGCTATATATCAAGAGATGCAGGTGTGCGAAAGGATAAAAATCAAGAGAAGAAGGTAACTGAAAAACAAAACTAATGGCACAAACAACAACAACAATAACAACAGCAACAACAGCAACAACATGAACAACAACAACAACAACAACAACAACAACAACAACAACAACAACCACAACAACAACGAGGATGATAATATGTTGAATGGAATATCAGCATAATTTCAATAGCAGATCCTCTTATTTGTTATGTACTATTAAACAAACATTAATCAGCTGCTGTAAATGAGATGGGTTTGGCGGAAGTAGAGCAGAATATCAGCTTATGAAAATGTTAATCGACACTCCAGTTAGTTCTTAAGCTGAATCCAAGAAAGCTTTCTTTCGGCATAGTTTATATAGAAACTCTGCTTCTTAAAAGCAGATTAAGAAAGAAGAAAGAAAACCTATATATATATATATATATAGTATATATATATATATATATATATATATATATATATATATATATATATATATATATATATATATATATATATATATATATATATACTATATATATATACTATATATAAAGGTTTTTCTTTCTCTTCTTTCTTAATCTGCTTTTAAGAAGCAGAGTTTCTATATAAACTATGCCGAAGAAAGCTTTCTTGGATTCAGCTTAAGAACTAACTGGAGTGTCGATAAACATTTTCATAAGCTGATATTCTGCTCTACTTCCGCCAAACCCATCTCATTTACAGCAGCTGATTAATGTTTGTTTAATAGTACATAACAAATAAGAGGATCTGCTATTGAAATTATGCTGATATTCCATTCAACATATTATCATTCTCGTTGTTGTTGTGGTTGTTGTTGTTGTTGTTGTTGTTATTGTTGCTGTTGTTATTGTTGTTGTTGTTGTTGTTTGTGCCATTAGTTTTGTTTTTCAGTTACCTTCTTCTCTTGATATTTATCCTTTCGCACACCTGCATCTCTTGATATATAGCTCACCTATGGACACAGATGCATAGCACACTTGCATCGGGTCGTCAGGTGAGGTGCTGAAACTCATGCAAAGTATTGATACCATGCCACGTCGCTACATAACATTAGGAAACTATTCGTCCTATATATGACCCGCAAATATATTGTTTATAGTCGATTGATTATGAAAGGTAATTTGTTCATTTATGGCAAATC
>NC_059270.1:9816215-9848715 GCF_017591435.1 Portunus trituberculatus
CCCGAGAGCCTTGTCGTCGTCATGCCAACATGAGAAGAGGGAAGAAGTTCACAGTTTCCTTGTTTGCACGTCTATAAAATATGACATGCGACTTTTGTAGGCTCCCTTTCTTTTGAGGGGTTGGTTTTCAGACGAAGATGGCTTGTTTTCTTCGTCTTATGGTATATTATCAGCTTTACTATCTTGCTGTGATCAGAAGGCTTCACATTTCTTCTTACTATTTGTGTAATAACCCTCTCATCTTCTTTGTAAGCAGCAGAGAATGTCACTTTATAAAAAATGCTGATGTTTTCTTTCTTCTCTTCTTTCTGCTTCTTGTTATACCAACTGTCTATGATCATCTTCGTCTGGCGGCTGATATCTTATTGAGGATAGACTAAAAAACTTTAGCCAAGCAAAAGATTAATGCCATAGGACGGTAGTCTCAGGGAATAAAGCAGTCACCCTTTCAAGGATCAGGTTGAATGTAGGCAAACTTCCAGCAAAAAGGAAAGGTAGAAGTCGATCAGCATAGTTAAAAAAGTTTGGCCAGGCAACGTGCAAACACGGAAGCACAGATTTTGAGAACAATAGGTGGGGCCCAATCAGGTCCATAAGCATTCCGAGGGTTAGGGCCAGCGAGGACATGGAAGACATCATTACGAAAAATTTTGATTGAAGATATGAAATAGTTAGAGGGAGGAGGAGAGCCGAAGCCCAAAGTCATCCAAGGTGGTGTCGTTATCAAAGGTATGAGAGAAGAATTCAGCTTTACAGACAGATGAGATGGCAGTGGTGCCATCAAGATAAAATAAAGGAGGGAAAGATGAAGAAGTAAAGTTATTGGAGATATTTATGAAGGAGTGTTTATCAAGATGAAGAATAGACTTGGCATGTATCAGAGCAGAAATATAAAGTGCATTAGATTCAAGAGATGGAAGGCTCAAGTACCTTTTGTGGGCAACCTCTCTATCATGTATAGCACGAGAACAGGCTGTGTTGAACCAAGATTTAGAAGGTTTAGGTTAAGAAAAAAAATGAAAGAATGTACGCCTTTATTTCAGACACTCTTACCTCTGTTATGCGTTCAGCACACAAAGGTGGGTCTCTGACAAGGAAACAGTATTCATTCCAAGGAAAATCAGCATGATATCTCCTCAGGTCCCCCCAACTGGCAGAGGTAAAGCGCCAGAGGCACCTCCGCTTTTGGGAATTCTGAGGTAGATACAAAGATGAGATTGTGATCTGAGGAGCCCAACGGAGAAGATAGGGTAACAGCATAAGCAGAAGTATTAGAGATGAGGAAGAGATCAAGGATGTTGGGCGTGTATCCAAGACGGTCAGGAATACGAGTAGTGTGTTGCACCAGTTGCTCTAGGTCATGGAGGATAGTAAAGTTGAAGGCTAGTTCACCAGGATGGTCACTGAAAGGAGAGGAAATCCAAAGCAAAAGGGTAGAGGGACAGAATGTGCTTCACTTTGGAAGTTAAATTGTCAAAGAATTTACTATAATCAGAGGAATTAGGGAAAGGATAGACAAAACAGATAAATCTAGTTAGAGAGTGACTATTGCGTCTAAGCCAGATGGTGAAAAACTAGGAAGATTCAAGAGCGTGGGTACGAGAGCAAGTGAAGTCGTTGCGCACATAGACGCAAGTTCCAGCTTTAGTACGAAAATGAAGATAGAGAAGGTAGGAGGGAACAGAGAAGGGGATACTGTCAGATGCCTCAGACAGCTGTGTTTCAGTGAAGAAAAAAAGATGAGGTTTAGTAGAACAGAGGTGGTGTTGTACAGAGTGAAAATTAGATCGAAGACCGCGAATGTTGCAGAAATTAATGAAGAAAAGATTAGGGAGGTATCAAGACATTTGAGTCGCCAAAGAAAGAGGAATTCGACCAGGGGACATTTCTAGTCCCCTCCCAGAATTTGACCCCAAAGCTGGATTTGGAGTCGTCATTTTATAATTTTAAATTAAAATAAAGAACGTGTGCGTGGAAAGTGCATGCACTTTTCTGAAATGAATGAAAGTTGTCTTTAGAGGGAAGGCAATGACTGCCCCCCTTAAGTTGTGAGACACAAAGGGAAACGTGCAGCGAGATCACAACTAGCTTAAATGGAAAGTTCACAGCATCCCTTAAACTAGTGTTATTAGACATCGTTTCGGTAGGTGTCTACTACCTCCTTGTAAGAATATATATATATATATATATATATATATATATATATATATATATATATATATATATATATATATATATATATATATATATATATATATATATATATATATATATATATATATATATATATATATATATATATATATATATATATATATACACACACACACACACACACACACACACACACACACTATAAACATAAAACTTTGTATTCATACCGCAAGCACAACACACTTGTTTGCCATAGACTGCACCTGAGGTACCGAGTACAGAGGAAATATAACCATGAAGCAGACTCAATTCTGCACCAGTGAATTTTCCCTAAAACCTCCAACATCTTTATTGGTTATTATTTTATTTAACAACTGGAAGCAAAGTATGGGAAGAATGTGTGTGTGGGTTTAAAAGGCGGTGGCGTAGCCTTAAAACACTTTGCCATTTGTCGAGTGGTTTAAAGTTACCTACATGTCACCATGATACCCAGGTTCTAGGTGGTTACACCCAAGATGAGCTAGGGTGGTGATATGGGCCCTAATATGGGTACCACTATAAATAAAATTGCCTGTGCCACTAATGGACGGAAGCTGAACAGCGCTTCCCATACACTCTTCAAGTGTGCCTACAGGCGCTATAGGCCTTACCGTAAAAAAAAAAGAAGAAAAAAAGTGAATAAGATGGTGAGTGTGGGATCGGGCACACGTTCATGGGTAGGTTCGAATCCAACCACGTGCCGTCATGACAATTTGTCATTTATTGAGCAGTTTAAAGTTACCGATCTTCACCATGATACAAGGGTGGAAGCAGAACAGCGATTCCCATACTCTGCAAGTATAACCTTAAAAAAAAAAAACATGGTACTTTGGTTTTAACCTCTTTCATTTTATGCTTATTATTGTCAATTTGTCAGATGCCCACATCATAAGTGAAATTTGAGAAATATGAAGAAACAAGAAATAAAGAAATATGGATGTATATGATAGTTCGCCAGTATGCGGTGTGTAGCCGTATCCAGCCATAAAAGAGATTAGGAAGGGCAGGAAGGTCAAAAGGAAACATTTAATGACCCAGGCCAGTTGACCCAGGGCAGCCCGGGCAGATATATATAGCCCAGGTCAGGTAAACATTCTGTGGTGTTGTTGTCGTTCTTGGATGTTGTTCATACCACACGTGGAGTTCACGTGAGCTTGTACTTGATTGGTGAACGGTACATTCTGAGGGGCGTGTTGTGTGGGTCAAGACACGCCCCCATAAGTTCCTGAAGGGAAATTGTAGAGGATTGGGGCAGAGAGAGAGGAGAGAGGAAGCAGAGAGGACAACCGCGGCTCTAAGCGGGCCACCCTCGGCTGCATAGCTGAGGGCGGCGTTTTGTACTTCATATATAACCAGTAAGTGGAGCTATAAGTTGCAATGCAGTCTTTTGAGGTAAATTAGAATGGAGGAGGAATCATGATAGGAGGTTTAGGTATTATGTGGTATTAGTTTATTATGGTTTATGTGTTTGTACTTTGGTTCATAATGACGTCGTTATATACTTGCGTTTTCATCTATGAGTAAGGGAATTTGTATACGGCTACCTACGTATGTGCATGTGTGTTGCTCTGACGAATAAGTTACATAACATATTTACTAGTGTGTAATTGTGTACGAAGTTAACGTGGTTCCATGTATGGGTACCAAGAGAAAGAGATTACTTGTGGGAAGTCACTTGTGTGGAAATATCAATATTTGTCATTATATTTCGGTGGTGTTACGTTGTCATTTTGTTGAACGGAGTCAGGTAATTATATGTGTATGGTAATATATTTGGTGGTACGTCACGTGGTTGCTTGCATTCATGTACCAAGTAAAGGTCATTCTTATATACGGGTAGCTGGGAAAAAAAGGGGTAATATTGTACGTACTACATATGAGATTTACTGATAAAGCACCGTGTTCAGATGTTGTAATACGTTATGAAGATATAGTGGATGATGTTTGAAGTGAAATCCATTTTGATGCGAGAATATGTACGAGATTAATGTAATTCTTAAGGATGTTGTAAGAGAAATTGTAGTAATTGCAGTGGAGAAGGCAACAGAAAGAGTTGTGATTGTTACTTGGCGCCGTATCGAACACCTTATGTATAGATATTATTTTTGTTAATTAAAGATAGAAAAAACCTTTGACTATTTATAGCCAGGAGCTAGAGAATTTGTGCAACGTCGTGCAACAGCTCGGATCACGACAAATTCATATGTTAGGTAAAATATTGTGATATTATCAGAGAACCTAACTGAATAGCTACTGTAATATGTTGATTCATTACGCACTGTTCAGTTACATGGATTTCTGTCTGAATGTGTCCGCACTCACACAGCTCCAGCGGCAGCCGTTGTCGTCTCCTCCTCTTCCACCTCATACTCCAGAAATATGAAAAGCGCGTGATGGTCCAGACTCCAGAGACACTGCATGTTCCCCGCTGTGGGGAGTCACCTTGTCGTGGTGGCGGGGCTTTTACCGTGGTCGGCAGTACCACCTTTTCTGATGGCTCGTCTGTCGTTGGAAAATTCGGTGACTGTCGGCTCGGTGGACCAAGTGCTCCCTATTCTTCACCATATGAATGCCATGTTGATGAGCTTATCAATATTTTCCCTCTATATTCAACTTTTTTTTTTTTTAACGAATCAGTCAGTCTATACCAGTATATGTTTTCTAAATCTCCTATTAACGGAGAGACGGTCACTGGGATGTTTTTGTTTAACAGAACCTTTGAGTTATATTATCTCTAGAGTACCTGAATGGGGCCTGAGTAAACTTAAGTTTGTCCATTGCCTCAATATTTGATTTCCTTTATCTATCAATTCGACACAATCTTCCAGAAATTTTATAACCTCATTGAATTCTCCTTATTTATACTAGATATATTCGTTCTTATCTTCAGTAGTAATTTATGGAAACCTGGATCTTCACGTCATTATATAACTAAAACAGCTTCTATGAATCCAGGTGTTTTACTAGAGCGTCTCCACTTATTTTCTTCGACCGATCCCCTGTTGAACACTGTCTTATCCGTCCATGTATGGAATACGTTTCACATGTATGGTGGTATTTCTCTCATACTGCAACGCTAAACGAAGTGGAATGAAAACATCTCCTTTAATTCAATAGGAAATACTTCGTAGATTACTTCATTGTTTTCACTTTTCTCCATCAGTGATTATCCTTTCAAGACTTTCTTTCACGTGTATGTGAGCAAAGAGTGAACTAAGTTCTTGGTATCTTTCTGTGCTTGTTCTGTGTGTGTGTGTGTGTGTGTGTGTGTGTGTGTGTGTGTGTGTGTGTGTGTGTGTGTGTGTGTGTGTGTGTGTGTGTGTGTGTGTGTGTGTGTGTGTGTGTGTGTGTGTGTGTGTGTGTGTGTGTGTGTTATTCCTGAGAAAGAAAAATTTTACATTAGCTTTATTGTCTAATATTTCATTTTTACTTTCAGCATTAACTGTTTACATAGATCAATATTTGAAATTCCATACTCACTTGTTCCAATGTTAATCCCGCTATGTATTGATCTGCTTTGAAATAATGAATTTAAAATTTCATTAATTATGTGATGTATGCAATAATACTTGTCCTACGGTTTTCATTATTAAGTTTGGTACTGCTAGCAGATCCATAATATAATCTGTTCAGTAATGAATTTTTTTCCTATTACATATGTTTTTATAGTGAAAAATAGTGTACAATAGCTATGTCAAATATCCTTTCATGTAAATCATTATTTTCAAGTACCTTTAAAAAGAACAGTAAAGTACCTTTAATACACCATGCACCAGGGTCAAGAGTCTTTGTTATGAAAATTACAAATATAATGGTTTGCTCATAAGTTATTTTCCTTTCAGGAAAATTAGCAATTGCTTTCATTTCCACTATCACCGTCTTCATCACTACCACTATCTCCATCACCACCACCATCACCATCACCATCACCATCACCACCACCACATCGCCTCCCCCTCCTTCTACTACTACTACTACTACTACTACTACTACTACTACTACTACTACTACTACTACTACTATAAAATAATCATTCTCCTATTATTATTCCTACAACTGCTATTACTACTACTACTGTTATTGCTGATTCTCCTATTACTACACCTCCTACTTCTCTCACTACTACTCCTATTCCTACTATTCCTACTTCTACTACTACAACTACTACTTTTTTCCGTAGATTGCCTTTGTGGCGTTGAGAATGGAGTTCGTATCGTTGGGGGTTCTGAGGTGTCTCCCCAAAATAAATACCCGTGGATGGTAGGTCTGAAAATTACTGGTGATACAGTTTACGGATGTGGAGGAAGCATTATAACTGACCGACACGTCCTCACCGCCGCCCACTGCTTTTTCTATCCAGATACCAAACTCCTGATTCCCGCTAGATTATTTTTGGTGGGCATCGCAGATCACAACCAGTTATCTACGGATGACGATGTGGATGGTGCTACCCGTCTCGTTGCAATTCAAAAATATGAAGTTTTCAGTAGTTATGATCCATATGGCTATGATTTTGATATAGCAATAATTACACTCAAGGATGCATTGAATTTTAAATTGCAACAAATAGGCCCCATTTGTCTCCCTAGTAACAACAAGAGCACATACGCAGGAGTTAAAAACGCTACTGCTGTTGGCTGGGGCCTTACAATGGAATCTGGAACTGAGCTGTCAGATGTTCTGATGGAAGTTCAGGTTCCCATCATCGACCAGGCTTCGTGTGCAAGTAATGTCGATGGTTTGACAGACAATATGATTTGTGCTGGTTTCAATAAAGGAGGGAAAGACTCCTGTGTAGGTGACTCTGGAGGACCCTTGTCCGTAGTGGAGGATGGGCGTCACATCCTGGTCGGTGCAACTTCCTTCGGTGAAGGATGTGCTCGGCCCCTTAATCCTGGAGTGTATACTAGAGTTAGCCAATTTCTCTCCTGGATAAGTGAGCATACACAGACTGGTAATTATTGTCCCTAATCATTTTCATTTTAAAGTACTCCGAATGATACTATATTTAATGCCATGCAGCTCTATTGTTCATATTCCTCTTACATGGGAATGTCATTGAATATTAGAATGCCTGTCTCGTGTGTACGTTTCTTTGCTTGAAGTAGACGAAAAATAAAACTATTTTCTTGTAAAACCTATTAATTGCTGGTAAAATTAAAGTGTTGTTTGCTTTGATATATTCATTGGTTAGAATATAAATAGAATTATAAGTACGATGGTCATGAATATTTAATGTTTATTGTTTCTTATGATCAGAACAATATTTCAGTGTTTTTTATTAACTTTTTTATGAGTGTCAGCCTCTCGTTGATAATAATATATTGTACTGTGATTCTGTATGCAGTGTGAAAGTAATTATTGTATCCTGGAAGTGTGCAACATTTTACATATCCATTTTCATTTACTTATTTTCTTATTTATTTATTTATATAATCATATTTTTATTTATCTTGTTATTTCTTTTGACACCTTTAATGTCAAGTATCTGTCACGACAAAGGAGTTCTGGGTTTGTTTTATTTATTTATTTTTTATTTTTATTTTTTTTTTTTTTTTGCTAGAGGGATATCTGGCCACGGGCAACAAATTACAAAAAAAAAAAAAACTCACTGTCATGCCAGCTCCCTTAAAAGTCACGTGAGTTATCCAAAATTCAAGAACAAATGTCATAACACCTCCCTCTTAAAAAAATCAAGTCGTAGGAAGATGTAAATACAGAAGCAAGCAGGGAGTTCCAGAGTTTACCAGAAAAAGGTATGAATGGTATGAATGACTGAGAATAGTTATCTCTTCCATTAGATTAGAGAGTTGGACACAATAGGGATCAATATTTATATATATATATATATATATATATATATATATATATATATATATATATATATATATATATATATATATATATATATATATATATATATATATATATATATATATATAAGAGATTCACTGTGTTGCCAGTTTCCTTAAAGATCATATGAGTTATCCAAAATTCAGGAACAAATGTCTTGATACCTCCCTCTTAAAAGAAGTCAAGGAAAGAAAGAAGATATTTATTCATTGTAGAAGATGGGGAGAGGAAAGTGTCACTGAGGAGGGGATAGTTGTCTGGAAAGTTGTATCGAGTTGAGAGATATAGAAATCTTTGAAAGATCAGAAGTCCGGCGCTCTTTGGCGACTCTGCGTGATCAATTGACTTACTGAAAGGTTGGTGTTCTCTGAGAAGACTTGGAAAAGTGTTGGGTGGTGTCATCAGCGCAGGAGTGGATAGGGGAAGAAGTTAGGTTGAGAAGATCATTAATGAATAATGATAAAAGTGTGGATGAGGGGACATAATCCTAAGGAACACCACTGTTAATAGATTTAGAGTGACCGTCTACCACGGCTGCAATAGAACGGTCGAAAAGTAATCTTTAGATATAGCTGCAGAGAGAAGGATAAAAATAGTTGGAGGGCAGTTTTGAAATCAAAGCTTTGTACCAGACTCTATCATAAACTTTTAATACGTCTAACGGAAAAACAAAAGTTTCACCGTAGTGTTTAAATGAGGGTGACAAGACTCATTAAGGAAAGCCTGAAGATCACCAGTAGAGCGACCTTTACGGAAACCATAATGGCGATCATAAAGAAGTTTGTGAAGTGATAGATATTTGACAATCTTCCTGTTCAGGATAGATGCAAAACTATTTGATAACCAAGAAATTAAAACTTTTTGGCGGTAGTTTGAGGGATTAGAATAGTCACCTTTTTTTTAGGAACAGGCTGAATATAGGCAAACTTTCAGCAAAAGGAAATGTTGAAGTCGATAGACATAACTGAAAGAGTTTAGCCAGGCAAGGTGCAAGCACGAAACCACAGTTTTTGAGAACAATAAGAGGGACCCATGAAGTGCATAAGCCTTCCGAGGATTTAAGCCAGAGAAGGCATGAAAAACATCATTACGAAGAAATATAATTGTAGGTATGAAGTAATTAGAGGGAGGAGGTGAGGGAGGGACAAGCCCAGAATCATACAAGGCAGAGTTGCTAACAAAGGTTTGAGAGAAGACTTCAACTATAGAGACAGATGTGATGCCAGTTGTCCCATCAGGATGAAATAAAGGAGGGAAAGATGAAGAAATAACGTTATTGGAGATATTTTTGGTCAGATACCAGAAGTGTCGAAGGGAGTTAGGGTTTCAGAGATTTTGACATTCTCTATTTATGAAAGAGTGTTTGGCAAATTAGAGAACAGACTTGGCATGATTCCTGGGAGAAATATAAATTTCATGAGATTCAGGTGATGTAAGGCTCAAGTACCTCTTTATCATATATAGCACGACAACAGGCTGTGTTGAAGGATCTTGGGGAAGGATTTGAGAAATAGGTAAAGATTCGCATATGAGATTGTGATCGGAGGAACTCATCGAAGATAGGGTAACAGCATAAGCAGAAGGATAAAGAGTTAAAAAAAATATCAAGAATTTTGGGCGTATATCCAAGATGTTCAGGATTACGTGTAGGGTGTTGCACCAGTTTCTCTGTCTTATGGAGGATAGTAAAGCTGAAGGCTAGTTTACCAGGATGGTCAGTGAAGGGAGAAAGCCAAAGCTGGTGGTGAACATTGAAATCTCTAATGATGGAGGTCTCCGCGAAAGGATAGATGGAAAGAATGTGCTCTCCTTTGGAAGTTAAATAGATAAGGAATATAATATAGTCAGAGGAGTCAGGGGAGAGATAAACAACACAGATAAGTTTGATATGAGAGTGACTATTGAATCGAAGCCAGATGGTGGAAAACTTGCAAGATTGAAGAGCGTGGGTACGAAATGAAGTCAAGTCGTTGTGCACAAAGGCGCATCATCAGCTTTAGAACGAAGATGGGAATAGAGAAAGGTTTCAGTTGTCTTAGACAGTTGTGTTTCGGTGGAGAAAAGATCAGATTTAGTAGAGGAGAGATTGATAATTAGATCTAAGACTATGAATGTTGCAGAAGTAAATGAAGAAAAAGTTCAGGGAGGTGTCAAAGGATTTTGGGTTGCTACCTGAAGAGTAGTCCGACCTGGGGACATTTCAAGTCCCCTCCCCAGAGGAGAACTGAGAGGCTGGAATAGGATTAGCCGTATTTTAATTTTGAATGAAAGGAGTGTGTCTGGTAAGTACATGTAGTTTTGTGAGAAGGAGAGTTGTCTTTAAAGGACAAGTAGTGACTGCCCGCTTGAGGCTTGAGACACAAAGGGAAACGTTCAGCGAGATCACAACTAGCTTTAATGGAAGTTTCACAGCACCCCTTCAACTGATCAGGACCAAAATTGGTCAGAAACAGAACTGATGCTATTAGACATCGCTGGGAGTAAATTATCGTTTCGGTAGATGTCTACCCTTGCGGGGCCGTTTAGCCTTACCAAGAGGGTCTCAATTATGTTACAAGTTACACACACAAACACACACACACACACACATATATATATATATATATATATATATATATATATATATATATATATATATATATATATATATATATATATATATATATATATATATATATATATATATATATATATATATATATATATATATATATATATATATATATATATATATATATATATCATATACACCTGCACTACCTGTAGCGAATGCTACACTCTCTACACCTGCCTCGTCAGCTGACGTTCTGAACCTCATAGCCAGTGACATCAACATTTCCACAGTAGGTAAACCGATAGTTATATGCATAGTGAAAGCCATGCACATAATGAACAACCAAAAAAAAAACGATAAAATAATTCAGTTACAAGGCCAAATATTATAACTGGAAAATAGAGTCACATATTTAGAGAATCAAACTGATGAAATAAATCAATATGAGAAAAGAGATGCAGTTATTGCTGGCGATCCTCCACTACCACAGGAAAACTCATGTGAGTACACTTTAGAAGTTGTGGTAAAATCTATCAAAGATAATCTGCGCATTAACATTACACAATCTGACATAAATGCAGCCCACTGGTTAGGATCAAGAAATTCCCAAAACACAAAAAGACACATTATATTCAAACTGCATAGTATAGAAAAGAAAACTGAAATAATGAAGGTATGTTTAACTGTAAAACCAAATGTTCACTTTAATGAAAGCCGGACACCTAAGAGTCGATCTCTGTTTAAGATCATTTGGGATATAAGGAGGCAACATAGGGATCTATTGCAGTGATATTATACATAATATGGGAAAGCATATGTTAAACTAAAGAACTCAAATAAGAAAGAAATCAATATTAGACAGGCATCCAATATTCAAACAATATGTAAATTCAAGATAGGCTATTGTAAAGAGATGACCATGATATATTTATTGATTATGAAGGATTTCCATTTATATGATAAGAAATGTACTTTCCCTACCTAACGTCTGACCTTGTCCTCCCTATTTTACCTCTACCTCACCTTTTCTGCTTTGTCATTACTTTACCTCCTATTCCTTACCTGTAATTTACCTACGTTTCTTCTCCATGACCTTGCCTTCCCTACCGCACTACAACTTTACCTTCCCTACCTCACCACAACTCTACCTTCCCAGCTCACCCTCCTTACCTTACCATAATTTTACCTTCTAGCTTCAACACAATTTTACCTTCCCTACCTCACTTCTACTTTATCTTCTTTACTTACCATTGTATTAAATATTTTACTTCACTATTTTACCTTCTCTACCTTGCCCCTACTTTAACTTTCCTTTCCTTACCTTGCACGTATTTCTAACAGTACCTTTCCGTCTTTAACCTTATTTCAATTTTACTTTTACGACTGTACTAAAATTTTACCATCCCTATCTCGTTACTACTTAACCTTCTTTACTTTACCTCCCCCTATCTCACCAGTATTACTTCACCACTACCTTTTAACTCAGCACTACTTTATCTTCCCTATCTTAATGTGCCATTGCCACATTCGCAATTGGTACTCTTGTGCTTTATATTTTCTACCATTATGTGTCGTATTTATTATGTTCATTTTGTATTGTTATCACTATTATTCACTTCTTTCACTCTTTCACTCGCACATTACATCTTAAAGCATAATTTACAACACTCAACACCTACTAATGTACCTACCCATTGATTTATTGTCTATATGTGTATGTATCTTTATTTCCTATAATTATCTTTTATACCTGGAGACAGTATAGAAATTTATTTTTCTGTATGTTATCTTTTTTTCTGTAGTTAGTTTACAGAAACAAGTACCTCGTGGAAAATTTGTACAGATCTTTATATGAAGACTATGTAGTGAACAGTGAATATGATGACTCCAAGCTAGAATTAAGTGCAATAGAATAAATCTCAGGTCATGAAGATATCAACTCACTTTCAAAGTACTTCAGTGTTGATGAATGTTCACTTCTCTGCTGTAAATCCATTAGAAAACAATTATTTATATTTTTTTCACATCAATGTTACATCCTTACACTAAAACTTTAATACTTTAATGGTAGTAAATTTTTCCTCAGTTGCCTAGCAAAACCACGCGACATTATAGCTATTTCAGAAACATTGCTTCAAGAACATACCAGACATTTTTATTCCATGGAGAGTTGTGACTCATTTTATTTAGTAAGAACCAATAGAGAACATGGAGGGATTACGACTACTATCTTTGCTAAATGTGAGTTAAAGGCAGGTATACAGGCACAGTTTAGTTTTATTAATTGTAATATTGAATATTACTCTATTCAAGTCAGATTAGAAAATTCTAAGCTTATCATCTCAGTCATATATCGGCCAAATAGTAACCATATTGCTGTTGAAGAATTTACAAATGTCATGATTGGCTTAAATAATATTTTTAGACTTAATAAATCAATCACAATAGGATATATCGACATCAATTTACTCAATCTCAACATATCTGGTAACTAGTATGTTTCTTAATACGTACAATGCAATCTCTAAATAAAGGTAGACCCAAAAGGTTCCCTTATAGTCCCACTCTTGATCAACCCTTACTCTTGGTTCACATCTTGACTAATTTTTTCACCTGGTTCCTTATCAAGTATGCATGACCACCTCCTTATCTTCATAAACTTAATTCACTGACTAAATACTAAAGCAAAACATAAGAATATCTTTGGAGTTACGAACAGCATTAACCATGAACTATTCACTGATAATTACAAAGGACTAATTGGGAAGAATTACTCACCCTATCAAACAGAATTGACAATTTCAAGTTGTTTCATGATATTGTTTATGGTTATTACAAGTGTTTCCCAATTAAAAACAAATATGTTTTATATAAAAGATTAAAACATGCTTGGCACACTACTGGTATACTGATCTCTATTAAACAAAAATGTAAACTATTCAAAATTTATAAATTAGGAACAATTACAGGTCACTCTTAAACAATATAGAAATGTACTAATGGGAGTAGTTTGATCAGCTAAAACTAATTACTACCGTCAAATCTTTATAACTTTAAAATCAATACAAAAAAAAAAAACATGGCAAACAATTAATGAGCTCAAAGGCAACACTCAAAATAGAACCAGTACTAACGCCTTCATTTACCAAAACACTTTGCTCAAACATCATTCAGACATTTCCGAAGCATTCAGTAATTATTTTTTCAACGTAGCACCAGAACTTGATAAGAACCTCTCATACTCATTGAAATGAATTCAGTAATGAAATGTCTTAGAAACAAAGATTCAGATGTATACGATATATCATCCTCCGTAGTCAAAAGAAAGTCAGACTTGTTTTCTCTTTTGATTGTAATATTGAATCAAACAGTTGCTAATGGTACTTTTCCCGCCATGCTAAAGCAGCAAATGTTACACCTATTCACAAGTCTGGCCCTAAAAATATACCGAAAAACTATCGACTCATCTCTGAACTCGATGTCTACTCAAAAATTTTTGAAAGCTTAATGAAATCTTATACAAAACAATATTTCCAATGAAAAAGCATTTTCAATCCTTCTCAATTTGAGTTAATGAGACGAAAAGCTTTAGATTCTTCTCTTTTTAGTTAAGCATTATTAGTGGAATTACCCCATAATTGTAAAAAAAAAAAAAAAACACACTCCATATATAAGCGGATAAGGCCTATGTACGTTAACAGTTGGATGAAATGAAAAAAAAGTGGCGGAGACAGTTCAGAACGCCGAACTTCATAGAAGCTGTTCGAGCTACAAAAGAGATGTGAAGTTTCAAATTTAGATTACAAGTAAAGTTAAGTGTCATTGAAGATAGATTGAAGATAGATGGGATAGTTGTCTGGGAGGTTGTGTCGTTTTAATGGATGGAAAAATCGAATTTTCGTGGGATTGGACACTTTTCTTTGCGGGAATTATAAGTTTTGCAAAGATCGGAAGTCACGCATTCTCTGACGTCCCAGTGTGATCTGCTTACTTCCTGAAGTCTTGGACACCTCTCAATATACATGGAAAAGTATAAAGTGGTATCTCTTCATGTCTTCTACTCCTATATTCATGCTAATTGTTCTTCTGCTCTTGCTAACTCTTTGGATCCCTTGCTCCAGAGGATTCGCTGCACAAAACTCTTATTTTTCTCACCCGTATTATGTCCACATCTCTAACTCTAGAGTTTACCAATATTCTCAGTCATTTATTTATTTCTCTGGTAAACTTTGGAACTCCCTGCCGGTTTCTGTATTTCCACTTCTTATGAGTGAACTCATTTGAGACAAAGGTTTCAAGACACTTATTTCTAGTTTTGTCTATCCCATTTAACTTTGATCGGGGACTATTGCATCAATATTTTTTTTATTGCATTTTCATTGCCTTAAGCCGGTTCTCCACCACCATGAAAAAAAGGAAGGGTTGGTAATGCTGCCTTTCACTACGTTTCGCCTTTTACAAATTGTATCCTCAGGTGCTAAAATACAATAAAAAATAACTAATAAAACAATTAAGAGACAAAAACTTATAAGCCATAACAAAGATATGTAATAATTGCAAAATATCTCACAAATTTAAAAGCACAAGGGACAAAGCAAAATACATTAAAGAGAAAGACAAAGCTCTAAGACTGATGGTACACATGCTAACGTATGCTATGGAATGCAATCAGTTTGCTCTGCTTCTTATGTATTTGATTTTTTTTCAATTATTTAATATATTTTTTATAGTTTATAAGTGTTAGTCTCTTAATCGTTTTCTTTACACATATTTTTTTTATTTTTATGTATTTTAGCACCTGAGGCCACTTGCAAATAGCGAAACGTCATTGAATAAATGAAGAAGCAAAAAATGGTGCATTCCTTTTCACTTCTATACAACTGGAATCGTTTCTGATACACACACACACACACACACACACACACACACACACACACACACACACACACACACACACACACACACACTCTGAGCATAAACATCTGTGATCATACCGCATGCATAGCACATTTGTGTACCACTGACTGCACCTGCAGCGCTGAATACCGAGGACACCTAACCATGAAGTAGCCTCGTTTCTGCAACAGTGAACTCTCACCTTTACTAAAACCTCCAACACCATGTATTGGTTACTCTTCTATTGAACAGTTAGAAGCAAAGAAGGGGAACAATGTGGGTGGCAGTGGTATTGACCACCACTTTTTTTTTTCGGTTTACGTCCGGTTCCCCTATTATATTAGGGCTAGGACGGTGCCTCCTGACAGAGGAGTCAGGAGGACTTTGGTTTTGGCATTTGGGAACCGTTACCCCGCGTGGATGCCCTTACTAACCTCGGCTCTTGAGAACCCTGGGGCCCACAAAGCGCGCGCGGTCCCACTGCACCAAGGTATTGACTACCACTAACCTTCCATTATCATCTCATCCGTGTAGGTATTTTTGCCTTAACTTCTTTCTTTTATGCGTACTATTTTCATTTAATCTTATTGTATATCAGATTTGGTATTGTGGTATTATCAATGTATTTATTTGAATAGTTACTGCAATAAAATGTTCATTCGTGACGCACTGTTCAGTGACATGAATTTCTGTCTGAATGTGTCCACACTTATACAACTGTTCCTCCAGCGGCAGCAGTTGTCGTCTTGTCCTTTTCAAACTCATACTCCAGACATATAAAAAGCATTTGATAGTTTAGTCTCCAGAGAAACTTATAAGCATATATATTAAGTTTATATATTGAGCATTTTCCCCGCTGTGGGGAGTCACCTTGTCGCGGTGGCGGGGCTTGAAGCGTGGTCGGCAGTGCCACCTTCTATGATGGCTCGTCTGTCATTGAAGGGTTCGGTCAGTGTCGGTTCCGTGGACCAAGCGCTCCCTGTTCGGCGCCATATGAATGCGATTTTGCGGCGCCTTCCGCTACCTCCCTCACCCTTCAACATTTTTTTAAGTAATCAGTCAATCTTTACCTGTAAATCCTTTCTAACTCTTCTATTGAGGAAGAGAAGGTCACTGTGGTGTTTCCGTTTAAGAGAATCCTTGACTTCTGATATCTCTAAAATATCTGAATGAGAGCAGAGCAAATATAGGTGTGTCCATTGCTTCCAAATTCAACTTCCTTCATCTATCAACTGGACACAATCTTCTACAATCTCCTTTGAATTCTTCTTATGTAAATTGAACATCTTCATTCTTATCATCAGTAATAATCTATGGAAACTAGGATCTTCACGACTTATCTCTAGCTAAAACAGCTTCTATGAATCTAGGTGATTAACTAAGTCGTCTCCACTTGTTTTCTCCACCCCCATCCCAGTTGAACAGTGTCTTATCCGTCCATGTATATATTGTATAGAATACTTTTCACATGTACTGTGGTGTTTCTCTCGTTCTGCATCTTAAAAAAAAAATGTGGGAGGAAAACATCGCCACTAATGTTATTGAAAAGTACTTTGCATTTAACTTCATTGTTTTCACTTTTCTCTATTAGTGATTTCAAGACTTTCTTTTCGCGTCTGTGCGAGCATAGTGAAAAAAGTTGTGTGTGTGTGTGTGTGTGTGTGTGTGTGTGTGTGTGTGTGTGTGTGTGTGTGTGTGTGTGTGTGTGTGTGTGTGTGTGTGTGTGTGTGTGTGTGTGTGTGTGTGTGTGTGTGTGTATGTGTGTGTTACTCTTGAGAAAAAAAATATTTGTACATTGCCTTTATTGTTTAATGTTATTTTGTTTTTATTTTGAAAAGAAATGCTTGCAAAGATCAGTATTCAAAATTCCTTACTATTTTGTTCCAGTGTTAGTCCCACTATGTACTGATTCACTTTGATATATTGCATTTAAAATTTCATTAATCATGTGATATATATATACTGATTCATTAATTATGAGATGTACATGGCGTATGGTTTCCACTATCAAGTTTGGTACTGCTGGCAGATACATGTTATGATTTATTTAAAGGTACAATTTGTTTTCTTTCCAGTTACACCTATTTCTACTACGAACAACATACACAATACCCATCTCAAATATCCCTTCTTGTTCAGCACTATTTGCAGTTACCTTTCATAAAATAATCAAGCACCTTTAGTGCACCATGCACCGATGTCGCGAGTCATTCATGAAAAAATTATCAATATTGGTTTGCTTATAAGTCATTTTCCTTTCTTTCAGGAAAACCAAATACTGTTCCTATTACCACTACTACCGTCTCCACCACTACCACCAAGACCACCACCAGCACCACCGCGCTTCCTCCTCTTCCTCCTTCTTCTACAATAACAACATCAACAACAATTAGTACTACTATTTCTACTACTACTACTACTACAACTACTACTATAATTATAGTTGATCCTCCTATTACTACTCCTACTACTACTACTATTACTGTTGATTCTCCTGTTACTACTCCTACTACTCCTACTATTACTACTACTATTACTGTTGATTCTCCTGTTACTACTACTACTCCTACTACTATTACTGTTGATTCTCCTGTTACTACTACGACTACAAATTCCGCAGATTGCCGTTGTGGCGTTGAGAATGGAGTTCGTATCGTTGGGGGTTTTGAGGTGTCTCCCAAAAATAAATACCCGTGGATGGTAGGTCTGAGAATTACTGGTGATATAGTTTACGGATGTGGAGGAAGCATTATAACTGACCGACACGTCCTCACCGCCGCCCACTGCTTTTTCTATCAAGATACCAAACTCCCGATTCCCGCTAGTTTATTTTTGGTGGGCATCGCAGATCACAACCAGTTATCTACGGATGACGATGTGGATGGTGCTACCCGTCTCGTTGCAATTCAAAATTATGAAGTTTTCAGTAGTTATGATCCACATGGCATTGATTTTGATATAGCAATAATTACACTCAAGGAGGCATTGAATTTTAAATTGCAACAAATAGGCCCCATTTGTCTCCCTAGTAACAACAAGAGCACATACGCAGGAGTTAACGCTACTGCTGTTGGCTGGGGCGTTACAATGGAATCTGGAACTCACCCGGATGTTCTGATGGAAGTTCAAGTTCCCATCATCGACCAGGCTTCGTGTGCAAGTAATGTCAATGGTTTGACAGATAATATGATTTGTGCTGGTTTCAATGAAGGAGGGAAAGACTCCTGTGGAGGTGACTCTGGAGGACCCTTGTCCGTAGTGGAGGATGGGCGTCACATCCTGGTCGGTGCAACTTCCTTCGGTGAAGGATGTGCTCGGCCCCTTAATCCTGGAGTGTATGCTCGAGTTAGCCAATTTCTCTCCTGGATAAGTGAGCATACACAGACTGGTAATTATTGTCCCTAATCATTTTCATTTTAAAGTACTCGGAATTATACTAAACTTAATGCATGGCATGCATCGCTCTTGTTCATATTTCTCTTACATGCTAATATCATTGAGAATTAGAATACCGACGTCTCGTGTGTACGTCTGCTTGCTTGAAATTGATGAAAAATTCAACCATTTTTATTGCAAAATATATTTATTGGTGGTAATATTAAAGTGTGGTTTGCTTTGATATATTTGTTGGTTAGAATATGAGTATAATATTACAAATACTTTAGATCATGAATGGTAAATGGTGTTTTTTTCACATGCTCATAACAATATTTCAGTGTTTTCATTGATTTCTTTCTTATAAGTATCAGTGTATCTGCTATAATCACATTATGTTGATGATATGTTGTATTGTGTTTCTATATATGGTTTAAAAGTAATTATTTCATCCTGAGTGCAACATTTTATTTATCCCTTTTTTTATATTTATATATTTATGTACGTATGTATTTATTCTATCATTTCTTTGGACATCTTGAATGTTAAGGTAGGAGTGTATCAGTCACGATAATGAGTTCGGAGTTTGTTTAGAAGTAGGTTTGACATTTCATACATGATCTGCAAGAATATTTCTAATAAGCTATTATTGCTTAGAAAAGAGATATATTTGTAAAACTTCAATATTATTTCATTAACACGTATGTTAGAGAAAGTACTTCAACCCTTGCTTCAGAAGGATGGTTAAACAATATTTTTACAAAGCCTGGAAAAGCAACGAAAAGGTAACGTGGCTGTCTATGTCAGACATATTTCAGTGTAGTACTAATGGTAAAAAAATAGTAATTGCAAGAAATAAGCAATATAGGTTGATAGCAAGGAGGGAACGCAATAGTATTAAGCAGGCCACCGTACACCGTTAGAGAAATTTGAAATGCACTATCACAGAATATGGTTATATGTGAGAGAGATTGCACTTTCACAGAATATGATTATATGTGAGAGAGATTGCACTATCACAGAATATGATTATATGTGAGAGAGATTACACTATCACAAAATATGATTATATGTGAGAGAGATTGCACTATCACAGAATATGATTATATGTGAGAGAGATTGCACTATCACAGAATATGATTATATCTGAGAGAGATTATCAGCTGTTTCATAGATGATATAAATTTTGGAAACAAAGATTGCCAAGTTGTGAGTGACGAAGAATGGAATTCGGGGAGATGAAGTGAGGTGTGACATAGAGGTCAGGCTGAAGACGGAGGTAATAAAACGGAGGTAATAAAACCTATTTGATATCTATTAGTGATAAAAGGGATATAAAGAGGATGACATACGCCAAATTCATTAATCAGAAAATGGTGAGTTCAAATTTAATAAAGTCACAACTCAAGGGGGCAGTCACAGCCTACCCTCTAAAGACAACTCTTCCCCTTCACATAAAACTACAAACATTTCCTACACATACACACACCCTTCACTTAAGATAAAAGAAAATGGTGAATTCATCCCCTTCTGGGGAGAGAACCACAAATGTCCCCAGATCGGACTGCTTTTTCGGTTTCCACTCAAAATGTCTTGACATCAACCTCAATTTGTCTTCATTAACTTCTACAAAATTCGTGATCTTAGACCTAATTTTTAGCCTTTAGAACACCCTCTTGTCTTCTGAACCTCATCTTATTTTTCTCACTGAAACACAGGTGTCTGAGGCAATTGACAGTTACCCCTTCTCTGTTTCCTTCTTGTTTCTTTACCCTCAATTTCGTTTCAAATCTGGTAGTTACGTCTATGTGCGCAACTACTTAATTTGTTCTCGTACCCACGCTCTTAAATCTTCCGAGTTTTCCACCATCTGGCTTCTACTCAATTGTCATTCTTTAACTAAAATATGTGCTTTCTATCTCTCCCCTAACTCCTCTGACTATAGTAAATTCTTGGACTATTTAACTTCCAAAGTGGAGCATATTGTCCCTTTACTCATTCGGGGAGATCTCCATCGATGGAGATTTTAATGTTCACCACCAGTTTTGGCTTTTCTCTCCCTTCACTCACCATCCTGGTGAACTTACCTTCAACTTTGCTATCTTTCATTACCTAGAACAACTGGTGAAACACCTTACTCGAATTCCTGATCATCTTGGAGATACGCCCAACATTCCTGATCTTTTCCTTTTGCTTATGCTGTTACCTTATCTTCAACGTTGGGCTCCTCCAGTCACGACCACATATCTGTATATTGTAATATTTCTCCAATCCCTCCTCAGGATCCCCAAGGCGGAGGTGCCTCTGGCGATTTGTCTCTGCCAGTTGGGGGGACCTAAGGGTGTATTATGCTGATTTTCCCTGGAATTATTACTGTTTTCATGCCAGTGACCTATCTCTGTTTGCTGAACACATAATAGAGGTAATACTGTCTGGCATGGAGGCGTACATTCCTCACTCTTCTTCTCAACCTAAAATCTTTTAAACCTTAGGTTAAATCAGCTTATTCTTGTACAATATATATTAGAGAGGTTGCCTGAGCCTTCCATCTCTTGAATGTCTTATATTTTATAATGCTCGGAATCATGCCAAGTCTGTTCTTCAACTCGCCAAAAAGTCCTTCATAAATAAAAAATGTCAAAATTTTTCAAGCTTCAACTTCCGTTCAAGACTTACTTAAGGCATCTAGCCAAACACATGTTCATCTTTCCTTCCTTTATTTCATCCTGATGGCACCACTGCCATCACTTCTATTTTTAAACCTAAACTCTTCTCTTAAACCTTTGCTAATAGCTCTACCTTAGATGATTCTGGGCTTGTTCCTCCTTCTCCTCCTTCCTCTGACTATGTCATGCCCTTAATTAAAATTCATTGTAATGATGTTTTCTATGTATGCCCTTGCTGGCATAAACCCTTGGAATACTTATGGACCTGATGGGGTCCCTCATATGGTTCTTAAATACTGTGCTTCCGTGCTTGCACTTTCCTTGGCCAAACTCTTCAAACTCTGTCAGTGGACTTTTATCTTTCCTTCGTGTCGGAAATTTACTTACACTCAACCAATTTCGGAAAAGGGTGACCGTACTAATCCCTTAAACTACCGTCCTATAGCTTTAATCTCTTACTTTTCTAAAGTTCTGGAATCTCTCTTCAATAGGAAGATTCTTAAAAATCTGTCACTTCACAATATTCTTTTTGATCGCCAGTATGGCTCCCATCATGGCCGCTCTACTGGTAATCATCTGGCTTATCTTACTGAGTTTTGGCCATCCTCTTTTAAAGATGTCGGTGAAACTTTTGTTGTCGCTTTAAACACATCAGAAGCTTTTGAAAGAGTCTGGCACAAAGCAATGGTCTTAAAACTACCATCCTAAGGCTTCTATCCTTCTCTCTGCAACTTTATCTCAAGTTTCCTTTCCGACAGTTCTATTACTTCTGTGGTAGACGGCCGCTGCTCTTCTTCTAAATCTATCAATAGTGATGTTCCTCATGGTTCTATCCTGTCAGTCACTCTCTTCCTATTATTTATTAATGATCTTCTCAACTTAACTTCCTGTTCTATCCACTCCTACGCTGAAGATACTACTCTACATTTTTCCAACTCTTCTCAGAGACGACCAACTCTTTAGGAAGTCAACAGGTCACACAGGGATGCCACAGAACGCCTAACGTTTGATCTTTCTAAAATTTCTGCTTGGGGCAGGGAAAACATAGTAGTACTCAATACCTCAAGAACTCAGTGGTTAAAGCGCTGGCTTCATAAGCCAGAGGACCGGGGTTCGATTCCCCGGCCGGGTGGAGATATTTGGGTGTCTTCTTTCACGTGTAGCCCCTGTTCACCTAGCAGTGAGTAGGTACAGGATGTAAATCGAGGAGTTGTGACCTTGTTGTCCCGGTGTGTGGTGTGTGTCTGGTCTCAGACCTATCCGAAGATCGGAAATAATGAGCTCTGAACTCGTTCCGTAGGGTAATGTCTGGCTGTCTCGTCAGAGACTGCAGCAGATCAAACAGATCAAACCGTTCCTCCATCCATCAACTAGACACAACCTTCCAGAAAATTATCCCCTCTTCTTCAGCTGTCGCCCTCTTATACCCTGAATATCCTCGGCTTATCGTTTACTTATAATCTAAACTAGAAACATCACATTCCATCTCATGCTAAAACAGCTTCTATGAAATTAAACGTTTTGAGTCGTTTCCGGCAGTTTTTTTCGCTTCCCGAACAGCTAACACGTGGGTCTTGTCTACCCTTATATGGAGTACTTTTCGCACGTTTGCAGGGATTCCACTCACACAGCTTTATTAGGTAGGGTGGAATTAAAAGTTATTCGTCTCATTAATTTATCTCCTTTAACTTATTTTCTTCAACCTCTTTTTCACCGCCGGAATGTTGCATCTCTTCCTATCTTTTATTGCTATTTTCATACTAACTGCACTACTGATCTTGCTAAGTGCATGCCTCGCCTCCTTCTGCGACCTAGCTGCAAAAGGCTTTCTTCTTCCTCTCTCCCCTATTCTGTACAACTCTCTAAAGCAAGAATTATGCAATACTCTCAGTCTTTCATACCTTTTCCTGGTAAACTCTGGGACTCCTTGCCTGTGTCTGTATTTCCAACTTCCTATGACTTGACTTTATTCAAGAAGGAGGTTTCAAGACATTTGTTCCTATCCTTTTGTTAATTGTATCGGCTCTGTATGGAGACTGCAACTGAGTGGGCTTTTCTTCTTTATATTTTTGTTGCTCTTCGCCAGTTCTCCTCTCTTACATAAAAAGGAATTTTAAAAAAGAGATAGGAACGAATAGTTATTAGATAGGATGGTAAATAATGGAATAGACTTAGTAGTATCATAATTAGTATTAAGTCTTGAAAAAAATTCAAAAGATCAGGCATGTTTATGGATGAATATTATATGTGAAAATATAGTGATATGTTTCATACAGAATTATATAAATAGTGATCAATGACGTATTACAAAATTTTATTCCTTTTCTCGTCAGTATTCTATCTAGCACCTTAACTTAAGAGTTAAACAGTATTCTCAATCATTTTTTATTTTCTCAGGTATGCTCTTTAACTCTTTGTCTGCTTCTGCATTTCCATCTTCCTTTGACTTGAATTCAGTCAAGAGGAAGGTTTCAAGACAATTATTCCTTACTTTTATATTACATTTTCGACCCTGTTCGGAGACCGACACTTCAGTGGGCCTATTTTATTTGTATTTTTTGCTGCCTTTGCTCGATTCACCTCCTACATAAAAGAAAATAATAAAAAAGATACTGACTGCAAGATAATTCGGGACTAAATTTCACCATCAAACACTCGAACAGTGTCAGTAGAGCAATAACAGTCCTGGAAACCAGATAAAAAAAAAAAAAAAAACATGTCTTCAAAACTGACGTCTGCAAATCTTGGTCACCGCATGAACGGTTCAGCGATTACCACAAACGTTACAAAGATTTTAGTATACATCGCAACGTATATGCGAAGCGCACTCATTCATTGTGGTACGTGAGAGCAAGTTCATAAAAAAATAGGATGCTTTACACAAGCGCTAATAAACAACGCCTTCAACAACAACAATATTTTAAAAGAACGCAGTACACCTGCTCCAACAATGAATAACTAATTATGAAGGAAATATTGAAGAGCATCACAGCAACTAATCCCAGCAAACGTCATATCTCTATCATTTATTGTAAAAACAAGAAAATGAGCCATTTGCTCCTCATTGACAGTACCAGCAAAGCGATAGGAACACGCCATGTATAGATTCATCTGTAAACAAGGGATATGTGAAGTCCTTCTCTCCACCTATGTGAGAATGACTACAATGAAGCTTACCAAACGTCTTAGCATTTAGAAGTAAACCACAAGCCATGACTAACAAGAGAATATTAGAAGAAAAACCAAAATTAATCTTATTCTTCCCAGACGAGAAGCACTTTACCATCTATATAAGTGTTATAGATCAAGGGAGGAAAAGTGGAGCCTGAACATCGTAGCAGTAACCTTGAAAACATTACCCGGGAATGATACCAGCAACACTGCAGTGCATAACTAATCACGAACTATGACGCCGTTTGCGAGAGACAGTGGAAGGCCTTATATACCGGCTACTCCGGTTTGAAGTTAAAAAAGAACATGAAAATTGTGGGACATGTGACTAACAACAAAAATAAGAGCAATGGCATCAAAAATAAATGTTACATTAATAAAATGATCACACATGCCCCTTTAGGAATATCCACCTATAGTCCTATACCTTTATGCTCAATCTCTAAATCACAGAAGAACTATACATAAACAAAGCCAAATCCGGTACTAAGATTTGTATATGAAAATGAAAATGATAGACCAAGAACAGAAGGATTGCACTTGAGCTACAATATAACTCCTATTAACATATCATTCCATAATAAAGTAATAAACTGTGGGAAACAGTTCAAATTAAAGTACTCGATTAATATAATGGAATAATAAGAATATATATGTATTTATTATTCGTTTTAAAGACTCATATAAATAATAAATACAGCACCTTCAGACCCACTCGTTACATACATGTGTGTTTGTATTATGAGCGGGCACCGGGCATGTGTTGGTGAGAGTTATATATTGGACTTGCAGTATTTGCTCACCAGTGTTCTGATGGAATATGAGGAGGTCGTAAAAAGGAAGGTTCAGCGTTAATGATGGCGCAGGTCGGCATCTCTCTAAAAACTGATGTAGTCGTTGTGCAAATAACAAATATCCAACTTTGCAGTGAAAATGAGGATAGAAAAAATAGAAAGGAAACGAATTAAAAAAAAAGTTACTGCCAATTGCTCAAACACTTATGTTTCAGTGGGGGAAAAGATAAAGTTTGTTGTAGAGGTAGTGTTTTACAAATTTCAAAATTGTATCAAAGACTGCAAATGTTGCAAATGTCAATGATGAAAAGGTGGAAGGAATGCCAGTGTTCTTTAAGGAGATACCAGAGCATCACCCCGACCTGAAGACATTTGTGGTTCCCTTCCCAGAGGGGAACTCTTAGGCGGGTACAAGAATCAGTTATCTAACTTCTATTTGGATTTAACGGTGCTGCATAGTTAAGAAAATATAGTTTTCTGTGAAACAGAAGAGTTATGTTGTCAGGGCAAGTTGATGTTGCCCTCTAGAGATAAAAATCATTTCTATTATGATTACTGATATTATTATTATTATGATCATCATTATCATCATTTATAATGATAGTAATAATAATAATAATAATGATAATAATAATAATAATAATAATAATGATAATAATTATTCTTATTATTTTTATTATTATTATTATTATTATTATTATTATTATTATTATTACTAGTAGTAGTAGTAGTAGTAGTAGCAGTGGTAGTAGTAGTAGTAGTAGTAGTAGTAGTAGTAGTAGTAGTAGTAGTAGTAGTAGCAGTAGTGGTAGTAGTAGTAGTAATATAATGATTACTTTATTTTTCTTTAAGAGAGATAACCGGCCAAGGGCATAAAAAATGGTGTTAGAAAAAAAAGGCCCATTGAGGTGCCGGTCCCATAAAAAGTGCAATAGATAAAAAAAAAAAAAAAAGATTATTCCCATGATGATAATAGGCGTCATCAAGTTTTTATTTTTTTTCTAATTTTTTTTTTTCGTGAAGAATGTATAAGTGGGTAGATGCTTTTGTGTGAAGAAGATTTGTCTTTAGAGACAGGCTGTGAATGCCCCCTTGAAATTTTAGAAACAAAGGGAAACGTTCAGCGTGATCACAACTAGATTTTATAGAAAAAATTTACAAAACCCCATGAACTAATCCAGACCAGGGATTGATCAGGGAATAGAACTAGTGCTATTAGACATTGCTGAGAGTAAATTATCGTTTCGGTAGGTGTCTATTAGCTCCTTTTTAAACGAAAAGGATATCTTTGCGATTTTTACAATTAAGAGGTGATGACTATAGAGACCCCAAAATACTGCGACGAACTATGCTACTTGAAAAATTCCTTTAACAAACTTTCCTGTTCATTGAAGAAGTGACTTCGCCGTGAATAGATTTTGGTGAGCTGCTATTTTTGAACAAGTAGCGTTCTTTTAGTTTCTATCTAGTGTTTTGTAAAGGGAAAGAGGGATGCTGCCTGCAGACACTTAAGAATTTTTCTTTTTCCTTCACATTAATAATATGACAGTGGTGGCCGTGAGTCTTCCGTTTCATGCAGACAATGAACTTTGGTTGGCAGGCAGGCATGATGTTCGCCTGATATCTACACGGCAGTGGCACTGTGTGTCTGTGGGAGCCATAGGCCAAGGTACTATCTTTCGTCATAATAATATTGGCTGGCCTATTCTGATAACATTTAATTTCATGATTCAGGGGCTGAAACAGTTACAGTATCGGCAGGGAACAGTTGTCAAATACTATAATAGGGAAAAAGAATGGAGGAATTTATGAACAGAACAACAGTGTAGTACTTGTTAAAGCTAAGCACAACATTTCAAATTATAAAACAACATCCACAGACAACTGTCACTGGCATCTATTGTGAAAATCAGTGATTGTATGTAAGCAATGTCGGTTGTTGCAAAATCTGTTCAATCTTTATGTTTTAGGTTATTGACGTTGGTTCCTGTAACACAATTTATACTACTCTTATTGTAGGACTTTGGTAAGTAAGTTTCATATAAAAGAATATGGATATGGAAATTTGTTGAGGTCTCTTTTCAATAATTTCTTGTTTGTTTATTATTATTATATAATTTTTCAGTTTAATTCATTGCCGATATCACTGAATGTAAACAACTGGAAAGTAGTATTGTAATTCTAATTCAAAACTATCGTCTTTTTTTTTATTGGATCCCAGGTTTCATCATGTAATTCTGAAAAAAAAGTTTATTCTTCGTGATTGTTGAGAAAAAGAAAGATAAGATTATAAAGTATAAAACTATTAACACAATGGTTACTGCATCATAGATTTATTTATCAATATCAACTATAGTTACACCACAAAATTTCAAATAACATACTGTCAGTGTTTTTTGACAGACCAGCATGAATTAAAGGTTGACCAACGACCGTTATTACTTAGTGATCATATTTACGTTAACAAGAGATTAATTGTAGTAAATGTACATTCATTGGCCGGAACATAAATAGAAAAATACATAGATTAATGAATAAATGGAAAGTAGATAAATATATACCTGATAGGTTGTGGTGCATTTAGCGAAACGTATGAAGGAAAAGTTGTTAACATTCCTTACAAAAAGAAGAAAAACAAAAAGATTCGTTACCAGGTTCATTAACGTATTAGACAATGGTGTAGTCAAGTGTGAAACCTTGACTCCTCCTACTTCCCGTGTATGCTATGTACATCTCGCCAGTGGTGGACGTAATTGGAGAAGTCACTTGATTCGAACCACAGATTACTGTGCTAGTTTCCCTGGGATACATTACTTCACTGTTGCCGTTGATTAAAAGATGATCCTTTTTACAGTTGTCAGAGTCCAATATCGATGGTGTAATCTCGTCAATGCGAACCTGACTTCCAGCAGGAGCCTTTCGAAGATAAAAAATAAATAAATAAAGTTCGAATTAGTGGTAACAGACAAGCAGTGAGTGATAGATGAAATGAAGTACATAAATATATATGTAGAACAAGTACTAGGAATTAACTGAAATATAGAGCGAGCAAGAGGGTATAGACATCAAAATGCCAATAGCGAATTATGAAGTGATGGATAGGAAATGCAGTAAGACAAATTCTAAATGACCACACTAGCTCTAGAGTGCCTCGCCATCCCAATCAAGTGTCATTCCTACTCACCACTATCCTGTATTCGCAAAGTCTCTGGTACTTAGAAGTAGCGATGGTGCCCGTCTCACCTAACGCTGGGGTGAGGACCTGTGGGATGAGCACGCGATGAAAATGGTGAACAGATATGTAAACTTATTATAAACCAATAATGTATATGTATCATTATTTGCCATTTAGCTGAAATATGATCACGATAATCAAATGTCACTTGCTGCTATAAGAACTAAGCGAATATGTACAAAAGATGGAAATATTTACGTATTTCCACTACATGTAAGCTTAGGTAACTATTACAAGATTCTTTCACGTACCTTATTGCATTTTCTAGGAATGAATTCCACTGAGATGTTGTAGCCCTGAGCAGTAATAGCTTCATCTGTAGTGAAGCTCAGTTCGAAATTGAAAGATGGTGATGCGACTTTGCTCCCAGTCTTATTACCGCACAATCTGTTAGTTATATATAATTTTAATAGTATTACGCACTTTATTTGATCGTTCAGACAAACACACACACACACACACACACACACACACACACACACACACACACACACACACACACACACAAAATAAATAAATAAATAAATAAATAAATAAGTAAATAAATAAATAAATAAATAAATAAATAAAAAAAAGTATATATAAAAAACTGAATAGATAAAAAAAGAAATAACTCGAAATAGATGAGTACATCAATGCATGAAAATAAAACTTCAATAATTAACGAATTAATATGTAAATAATTTCATTGGTTGGTTAGATAATTAATTCATCAAAACACTCACGTTCTTGTTTTACCGCCCACCATTGTCACTTGTACTTTGTCGACACACCTTCTGTTCTTCTTTCCTTGCGTTTCGAAAGTGTTCATTTTCAAAAGTAAGCCGTAGACACCCTAAATATAAAAGGAAATTAAAGTAACTGATACAGATATGAATGACGCACCTTTGTTAGCGTTGGAAATTTTAGAGCTAAAGACTTTACTTAACTTGTTATAATAATCTAATATTATATGTAACCATCTTGAGCAAGGGAGGAGGTGAAACTTTCAGCCGTCGACCCATTGTCAAAGTACACTCCAATCATTATCAGTAAACTCCATGATTCCTTGCGTGATCTTTCTTTATTTCCCTCTTTTAAATTTACAATTACTTTTCTGTAATTACTTTATAACTACCTAATGTTATAGCCATATAGGCCTTAATGGTCGGCTTTTTGGCTTATTTTTGTTGACTTGGATGTAAGTAATTTTGTTGGTTCATCTAGAGAGTCATACCAATCCCTAATAATTCACCGTATGTTAGCAATAGAAGATAAGATTGGTGGTAGCATGTAGAATGTTTATGTTCTTCAGCTCCCTGACAAGCGCATTTAGGATTCAATGCTGATTTGTGATCAATTAGATTGTTGGCTTTCTTAGTGTTGTAACTACTGTGTTTCTAGCTTAGTTGAAAATATGCCCTGTGTACTTTTATCCCGGGTAGCTATGATTTTCTAAGAGATATGCAGAATAAAATATAAGAGAGGTATAAGATACCTTAGAAGCTTAAAGAGACATAGTATATGAGGTGACCTGATAAAGTTTTTTGACTGAAATAAGAATTGTGTGTCAATTGACATAATATTTAGAAATGTTGATATATATTTAGAACATTAAATCCAAATATAGATGTTCATTTATTCTTATACCCCAACGTCTTTTTTTTTATCTGTTCCCTTTTCGTTCAAAGTCAGTATTTACTTTCTTGATGTGGAACTTTCTTTAAATAGATATTACTTTAAAGACTGCATAATACATAAATCTAGAATACAGGACAAAACATATTTGTATTCTCTTATCAGAAGAAATTTGCGGTTGTAAGAACCAAATTAATCCTTACCGGTGATGCACTTCCCCTTAATCCACACGTGAAGTCGTTGGGATACTCAGCCATCCCGAAATCAGGAGAGCTCCAGTAGTATTTTCCATTGTAGTATTCAAGTAAGCAGTTTGGATTCGTCTCTTCCTCTTCTGTTGTGGAGGTGACGGCGGTGGTGGTGGTGGTGGTAGTGGTACTGGTGGAGGTGGTGCTGACAGAAGCGGGTCTGAAAAAGAGAGAAAAAAAAAGTAAAGGGATAATGAGATATCAGCAGGTGTGGATAAACAATAGAAAATAAGGACAAGCCAACAAAAGGCTTCATGTCATTCATGAACGTCTATTTGTCCTGTCATCAGCTTTCTCTTATGTCGTCATCTTTGCTCCACTGATACCTACTCGCATCCTTCTTGTTTCTCAAAGGTGAGATCAGCAGACCATCCAGTGCGGTAGTTTGTCTTCGTTCTGAAGTACAAAACCATCTCTCTGCCAGTGCCAATGAAGCTCCTGCCTGGTTGGATTTGGTCGCTGCAGAATCTGTCAGGGAAATTGAAAAACAGAGATAATCGAATTTAAAGATTCTGCAAGATATTTTTTCCAAGAAACATAACCAATTTTCTTCTTTTCCTCTCGACTTCCTTTCTGCATTTTTCTGCATTTTGTTTCTTGCATTTCTTTAATAAAATACAACTGATACAAGTTAATATTCTGTTTATCCCCGAAAGTGTTCAAATTAGTCTAGGTCAATATCTTTCTTAAATCAAGGCCTCAAGAAAGTACTTAACCTTTGAGTGTTGCTTTTCTGCTTTTTTTTTTGTTCTGAAAATTATTACATCGTTTATTTAGTCTTACGGATACAGCAGATTTCAATAGTAGCTATGCCTGCGATAACAACTCATGAAATCTCAAGATTGGTTTACAGGGTTTGAATTTCATCTTGCGGTGGAAGAGTATCATGTTTTGGGATCATGAACTTCACCCAAATGCTTGTTGCTTGGATGTAAAGGAAACGTATCATACACTTACTATTGTTACGTCTAAGAGCTAGTCACTTTTGTGGCGGTATTGTTCTATAAATTAACAAATATCATTCCACTAAAGTAGATTTTTCAACAAAGGGTCGGGCAAATTTTATTCATTTACCTTTTCTAAATGAAGATGAAAATAGTGCTATAAGCGATTATGAATATTTTAAAGATTTTTATTTTGTTAGACAGTATTTCAGTTTTGCTAAATTAAATGTTAATAAGAAATATGTTTTTTTTTTTTCAACTATTGACATGCTGTTCATATTGGTTAAAGGTAAACTATCATGTAGCAAATATTCAAAGTACCCATACCCTATTTCGGTTGACACTAATATATTGAGAAAAGCTCAAAATGAACAAACAAGTTTCACAGACCAACACAATATTCATTTTTTTTTATTTAAAAGAAATAAAGGAACAACCGTTACTGTTATTAATATCATTACCTATTTTGCGAATGTATTTCTCTCTGATGTTAACTTCAAAATTTTTTTAGTCTTCCTTTTAGAATTCTTTCACTCAATCTTTACTTTACCTCCTCTCACTTCTCCTCCTCCTCTTCTTCCTCCTCACCTTACTTTTCCTCTCCCTCCTTCTCCTCCCCTATCCTCCTCCTCCTCCTCCTCCTCCTCCTCCTCCTCCTCCTCCTCCTCCTCCTCCTCCTCCTCCTCCTCCTCCTCTTCCTCCTCCTCCTCCTATTCTTCCACCTCCTCCCCTCCTCCCCTCCCCTCTTCTCTCCTCCTCCTCCTCCTCCTCCTCCTCCTCCTCCTCCTCCTCCTCCTCCTCCTGCTTCCCCTCCCCCCTCTTCCTCCTCCTTTTTCTTCTCCTCCTCCTCCTCCTCCTCCTCCTCCTCCTCCTGTTCCATTTCCTCCTTCTCCTCCCATTCCTATTAATACTTACACGTCACCGTAATTCAAGTTGTCAGTTCTTATCTCTAGG
>NC_059270.1:9853715-9858715 GCF_017591435.1 Portunus trituberculatus
CACACACACACACACACACACACACACACACACACACACACACACACACACACAGAAAAGAAAGAAAAGAAAGAAAAAAAAATGTGATGGAACAAAAATCTCACTGCTTGAATAGCTTCCTGTCATTGGTAATGAAGTCTGTCGCTTCATCTTTGTAGAAAGATGACTCTCTCTGAAGAAGACTCCAGTAGGAATGTTAGAGATTAAACAGTGTTTCTGATTCAGCACAGGTTTGTATAGCATATTTATACTCATTTGTGTGTGTGTGTGTGTGTGTGTGTGTGTGTGTGTGTGTGTGTGTGTGTGTGTGTGTGTGTGTGTGTGTGTGTGTGTGTGTGTGTATTTGATATACTAGATTGTATCATATTGGTGGTGGAAGTATAAATTCATAAGCTGAATGTATATGGATAAAAATGCTTAAAGCAATAAATGTGGCCACATACAATGATATACAGATTTACAGAGTTAAAGATAAATTCCTAGTCATTCTTTACGCTTTTTATAATCTTTATAGTTTATAATGAAGGTGTTTGTACTACAGAAGATGAAGAAAGGTTCAAACAGCATTGCTTTGCTACATCTTCACATGTACGTACTTGATTATCATCATCACTATCATCATTGTCACCATACATAGATGTATTATACTTACATAATCACATCCAGATCCAATAGAGATGTCTTGCCCATTTTGGTTCAACTGGCCTATGTAGGAATAGCATCCACCACCGTAAATAAACTTAAGATGAGGCTGGTTGGTGTTCGTGGTCTCCTCGAACGTAAGGCATGTGTGCTCCATCCAGTGGTCAATTCCGCTTCTTATAACATCCTGGTTTAGTCCACCTGAGAGTAAATTTAAGGTATAAATGAAGATAGAAAGTGTGTGTGTGTGTGTGTGTGAGAGAGAGAGAGAGAGAGAGAGAGAGAGAGAGAGAGAGAGAGAGAGAATACAGGTACTGAAAATGAAGTGCATACAGTTCTAAGCTCTTTTGCCTTGCCCAACCTTAATGCAGTTTTCGATATTCGCACATCGCGTGATATAGAAGTTGTTGTCACAGTTGTCAGAGACCTTTATTCGGTGGCTGCCTCGGGCATCTATGAGCTACAGGGGCATTTATTGATGGTTGTATACATGTATCTCAATGTGTACTAGTTTGTTCTTTGTATTACCATTACAAAATTTCATGCTACACTTTATTTAGTTTAGTTTAGTTTAGTTTAGTTATTCTTCTTTTAATGCGATGTGAATTTGATTCTGTTGCCAAACACCTAAGCATGATGTGTCAATTATATTCATATATCGTTATTAATGCGATTCATTAGAAGTTGATGAAATTATTGTATGACTTTTTATAATAAGATAATTTGAAAAGTTAAAGCTGTGGTAATATGTTTTGATGACACATTAGCTATGCAGTCCACTTCACGGCATCAGTATCAGATATATCTTACTGTTGATTTCTTTTTCTTAATCCCGAATAGTCCTGAGTATCAAATAGTGTTGGTGAAATTTTATATATATTCTTTTTTAACTAAAACTGAAAGAAAGGATGAATTCCATATGATAATTTTTCAGCAGAGCCTTGTCAATTGTTACCGACATTCACTAGTGTTATGTTTCTGCATTATAAGTTAATTTCATATGTAATACCAGTCAGAGCATGAGTCTGTTTTAACTCTTGTCACAGTGACGTAGTTACCATAATGCAGGATTCTTAAGATTTTGTTTGTTCTTCCAGTCGGTGTGACATTCTGTTTAGTATATGAAAAGTTTAGTCATGTACGTAATACAGCGTGCATTAAACACCAGCAATATTTTGTGTACCACTTGCTGTACGTGTTTGTCGTATTACCATCATTTTATAACGAACTAAAATAATATCTTAACGCAGATGCTACATTTTATGCCGTCCTGATTCTGGACCAGCCACATTTTTGGCTCTTCTATCCTTTCCTTACTTACTAGAAACAAATCTGTAGGGTACATTTCCATTAGTCCAGTAACTGGTTTCATATGCAATGCCTTTCCTCTCTCTCATCGCGCGCCATTGGCCTTGAGTCAACAATATGTCTCCCTCGAAGACCGGGTCACCTTTCACCTCCGTTGGGTTAGTGTCCATAAAGTCGCGAAGCTGGAACAGTAAAAGGGAGTGAGTTGATGAAATGGCAAAAATGTCATATTTGACAAATCATTGACTTAATTTGTTTGCGTGCGCTTATTGTGTGTGTGTGTGTGTGTGTGTGTGTGCATGTGTGTGCGTTTCACTGTTTGATCTGCTGCAGTCTCTGACGAGACAGCCAGACGTTACCCTACGGAACGAGCTCAGAGCTCATTATTCCCGATCTTCGGATAGGCCTGAGACCAGGCACACACCACACACCGGGACAACAAGGTCACAATTCTTCGATTTACATCCCGCACCTACTCACTGCTAGGTGAACAGGGGCTACACATAAAAGGAGACACACCCAAATATCTCCACCCGGCCAGGGAATCGAACCACTGAGCTACCGGGCGTGTGTGTGTGTGTGTGTGTGTGTGTGTGTGTGTGTGTGTGTGTGTGTGTGTGTGTGTGTGTGTGTGTGTGTGTGTGTGTGTGTGTGTGTAATTCACTGTTTGATCTGCTGCAGTCTCTGACGAGACAGCCAGACGTTACCCTACGGAACGAGCTCAGAGCTCATTATTTCCGATCTTGGGATAGGTCTGAGACCAGGCACACACCACACACCGGGACAACAAGATCACAACTCCTCGATTTACATCCCGTACCTACTCACTGCTAGGTGAACAGGGGCTACACTTTTATAGATTTTCGTGAAACTTTTGTTTTTGCCTTAGGCATAAAAGCTTTTGATATATTTTGGCACAAAGCTCTGGTTTCCAAACTACTATCCTTTGTCTTCTATCCTTTTCTCTGCAACATCTCAAATTTCCTCTCCTACCTTTCTTTCCTAATGTAGTAGACAACTCTTCAGGATTCTGTTCTGTCACCCACTCTCTTCCTATTATTTATCAATGATTTCCTAGACCAAACTCTTGTTCTCTCCACTTTTACGCTGATGATACTGCCCTAAACTTTTCCACGTCTTTTCAGAGACAACCAAAACTTCGGGAAGTGAACATTAGATAATGCAGAGAAGCCACAGAACGCCTGATTTAGGATCTTTCTAAAATTTGTGATTAAGGCACAGAAAACTTGGGAGTGTTCAATGCCTCAAAATTTCAATTCCTCCACCTATCAACTCGACACAACTTTCCAGATAACTATCCCATTTTCGTTGACACTCAACTGTTTCTGTTTTCGGCACTGAATACCATTGGTCTATCCATTCCTTATAATCTAAACTGAAAACTTCAAATGTCATCTCGTGCTAAACCAGCTTCGGTGAAATTAGGCGTTCTGATTGGTCTCCGTCAGTTTTTCTACCCGACCTACAACTGTTAACTCAGTACAAGGATCTTATGCGGTCATGTAAAAAGTAATCTTAACATCTGCTTCCACTCCTAATGTTAACTTAGATAGGATGAAATCAAAAGCTTTTCTTCGTCTTATCAACCCCTCTCTTCCAACAGTCCTCTTCCTCTTTCTCACCTCCGCAATACTGTATCTCTTGTAATCTTCTGCCACTATTTTCATGGTGACTGTTCTTCTGATCTTGCTAACTGCATAACTTCTATCCCCTCGGATCCTCACTGTACGAGACTTTCTTTCTTTAATCCCTGTTCAGTCCGCCTCCCTAATGCAAGAATTATTCAGTACAATAAATCATTCATCCCTTTCTCTAGTAAACTCTGGAATTCCCTGCCTCCATTTGTATTTCAATCTACCTATGAATGGGACTCATTTAAGAGGGACGTTTCAAGACATTTTTCCTATTCTTTTGTCTAACTCCCTTCATCCTCTTCCGGAACTGGTATCTTCGGTATATATATATATATATATATATATATATATATATATATATATATATATATATATATATATATATATATATATATATATATATATATATATATATATATATATACACACACACACACACACACGATATAATAGGGCAGAATCAGAAGCTTTTCGTTTCATCAACTCCCACCTCTGACTGATTGTCTTCAGCCTCTTTCTCTACCGACAGAATGTTGCATCTCTTGCTATCTTTTATCGCTATTTTCATGTTCTTTTGATCTTGCTAACTGCATTGGTCACCTTCTCCTGCGGCCTCGGTGCACAAGGCTTTCTTCATCCAGTCACGAGAGTTAACCAGTACTCTCAATCATTCATACCTTTCTTAGGTAAACTCTAACTCTCTGCCTGCTTCTGTATTTCCATCTTCCTAAGACTTGACTTCTTTTAAAGAGGGAGGTTTTGAAGACATTTGTTACTGACTATAGATTAACTCTTATTAATGTTAAGGGAACTGGTAATCCAAAAATATATCTATATGTTTTTTTTTTAAACGCTTGAAACCATTAATATACTATTGACGACATTAGGTGTATAAACTTACAGGAACCTCCAGCTCTCCCTCTTCGTTTTCAGCCATATTACTCTCATCGTCGTCCTCAAATTCTTCGTCCTACAACACAGAAAGGACTTTTTATTTTCATTCCAAGAAATCATGTTAATAAATTATTCTATGTGTGCCCGAGCAAAGGGCACACACACACACACACACACACACACACACACACACACACACACACACACACACACACACACACACACACACACACACACACACACACACACACACACACACACACAGCTACACCACTCCTGTCACACACACACACACGAACACACAAACACAAACAGTAGTAGTAGCAGTAGTAACAGTAATAGTAGTAGTAGTAGTAGTAGTAGTAGTAGCAGTAGCAGTAGAAGTAGTAGTAGCAGTAGTAGTAGAAGTAGTAGTAGTAGTAGTACCTAGTAATAATATTAAAGTAATAGTAATTGTAGCAGTAACAGTGGTAGTAGTAGTAGTAGTAGTAGTAGTAGTAG
>NC_059270.1:9866215-9876215 GCF_017591435.1 Portunus trituberculatus
TACTCTCTATGAGAAATTCGTCAGTGTGTTTTGTCCACTCCACTGCTCATCTTGGCCAGCTACTTGGAACTTGCCTTGGAAATATTCAAAAGCGTCGCACATTCGCACTCCCCAGGAAATGTACACAAACAACTGAGGAACTTTTCATTGCTAGGCTAGAAGAAAAAAATGTGTATACAAATATGTATTCATCAACTTATTTGAATTTCTTCTGTCATGATAATAGCATTCTTCCGTTTAACAAAAAAATTTTTTTTTAATAAAAGTGTTGATTAGAAATCATAGTTCTTATTTTGACTAAAAATTGGCGCTAGACGAAAACGATACGTTCCGTCTGACTCAAGACGACGGAAAAAGTTGACAGAAGAGTAAAAAGACGACGGAAATCGCCTGAGACGACGGAAAAAGTGCTAGTGTGACGCTGCCTTTAAACACATCAAAAGCTTTTGATAGAATCTGGCATAAATCTTTAATTTCAAAACTTCCCTCCTATGATTTCTATCCTTCTCTTTACAACTTCATCTCAAGATTCCTTTCCGACTATTTTATTGCAGCTGTGATGCACTTTCACTATTCATCTCCTAACTCTATTAACAATTATGTTCCTCAAGGTTCTGTCCTGTCACCCACTCTCTTTCTATTATTCATTAATGATCTTCTCAAACAAACTTCTTGCCCTATCAATTTTTACGCTGATACCACCCTACACCTTCCCACGTCTTTTCAGAGACGACCAATCCTTCTGTAAGTCAACAGATCACACAGGGACGCCACAGGATGCCTGTCTTTCTAAGATATCTGATTGAGGCAGAGAAAACTGTGTTCAATGCCTCGAAAACTTAATTCCTCCACCTATCAACTCGACACATCTTTCCAGACAACTATCCACTCTTCTTCAGTTACACTCAGCTGTCCCCCACTTCTACATTGAATGTACTCTGTCTGTCCTTTACTCATAATCTACACATCTCATCTCTTTCTAAAACTGCTTCTATGAAGTTCGGCTTTCTGAGGCTTCACCGGCAGTTTTTCTCGTCCCTTTGCTAATTATGTACAAAGGCCTCATCCGTCTTTGTATGGAGTACTCTTCGCATGGTTAGAGGGTTCCACTTACACAGTTTTATTACATAGGATGGAATGAAAAAGATTTTTCGTCTCATCAACTCATTTCTTCTGACTAAATGTCTTCAGCCTCCTTCTTAACGCCGGAATGTTGCATATTTTACTATCTTCTACTGGTATTTTCCTGCTAACTGCTCTTTCGATCTTGCTTTTTTTTTTTGTTACACTTGGCCACTTTCCCCTCTTTCATGAATAAATTAGTACTACTACTACTACTACTACTACTACTACTACTACTACTACTACTACTACTACTACTACTACTACTACTACTACTACTACTACTGCTGCTGCTGCTGCTGCTGCTGCTGCTGCTGCTGCTACTACTACTACTACTACTACTACTACTACTACTACTACTACTACTAATACTAATACTAATACTACTAGTAGTAGTAGTAGTAGTAGTAGTAGTTGCTGTTGTTGTTGTTGTTATTGTAGTAGTAAAGGTAGTAGTATACATGCATACGTATTGCACCTGCAACCTATAGTTCATGGTATAGTAGAGAAAAACAAAAGCGGGTGGGTAGGGAGGCCAGGAAAACCAGCGGCAACACTGTAAAATCCCTGAGACAGAGACCCAGGAGCAATCTAAGCGTAACCTTTCCGGCTTATCTTGTGCCTTTTATTGCATGTTACCTTGCGAATCTCGGATGTTTCTATGGTATATTGTTGGGCCGCCTTGGCTCCACTACACAACCACACCTCCTACAAGCTGTTTGTGTCTTCTCTCCTTGAATGATTAATATTCCTGATTTCATCCCTCCATTGTAGCTTACAGTCGTCGCGCACTATATCGCCATCTACGGTCCTTTGTGTTACTTCTGGATTTCTGTCAGGCATATTTTCCTGCCTGGCTGCACTTATTAGCTTGTAATCAAGCCTTGGTCTTCTTACCAAACAAAGTCGTCGCCATTGTCGTTACCGTCTACAGCTTTGGGCTATGAATTGGGGCGTTTAATGTTGTTTTACATACTTGTGCAGTGTTCTTTATGTGTAGCCCCTGTTCACCTAGCAGCAAGTAAGTACGGAATGATATTCGAGAGGTTGTGACCTCGCTTTCCCGGTGTGTACAGTGTGGTGTGGTCTCAGTCCTACCCGGAGATCGGTGTATGAGCCCTAAGCTCGCTTCGTAATGGGGAAAACTGGCTGGGTGACCAGCAGGTGACCATGAATACAAACACACACACACACACACACACACACACACACACACACACACACACACACACACACACACACACACACATACACACAGCACGCTCGACTCATAATCGAGAGGGCCGGGTTCGAGTCCCGGGAAGTGGCGAAGCAAATGGGCAAGCCTCTTAATGTGTGGCCCCTGTTCACCTAGCAGTAAATAGGTACGGGATGTAACTCGAGGGGTTGTGTCCTCGCTTTCCCGGTGTGTGGAGTATGTTGTGGTCTCAGTCCTACCCGAAGATCGGTCTATGAGCTCTGAGCTCGCTCCGTAATGGGGAAGACTGGCTGGGTGACCAGCAGACGACCGAGGTGAACTACACTACTGGCTGCTGTAGCATATCATACGCAGTTTGTGATTTAAATGTGTGGAATCCGTTGTTTGTGTTTGTGAAAACGTTTTGCCTATAGTAGTGATATTTGTGATGCTTGCATCTGCAGATAGTTTGGTGATTTCATGGGCATTCTTTTAAAATGGTGGTGGGGAGAACATGACGGAGGGAGTAAGATTGGAGGAATTTATTTCGAGTGGGCGACCACAGTAAGTGAAATTTGTTAATTTCTGAGAGATTTTGAAGCCACATGAAGTATATGTTAGGCATATTATAGTCTACTTGTGCTATTTGATGTTTAACAATGATTCTTGTGTTTCGTTCTTCTCCCTATGCTATTACTGAACATGTTAGTACTGCATCAGTGAAATTATTGTGCATATTAAAGTTGACTCTCGCTTTCCACATAGTTTTTTCTCTTCTTGACATCAAAGTAGTAACTCTTTTGCGCAAATGTCGTGCCCTAGTGTATCATAGGCACTCTACATATAAAGTTATATCGATGTCAGAGATGAGAAGTTTAGTAGGTGCTCAATATAGATGATAAATGTGCAGGATTTACATATTATGTGTGTTAAGGAGACGTGAGTAAACATTTACTTTTCACAGTGTAAAGGATAAAAGAAGATAATTTCATGACTATATGGGAGCGACTCTCTCTCATTCATCTTTTCAGGGGCAGAATAATAAAGTTGATATCATTGTTGTGTTATCCTCTCGTGTTTTACATATAAGGATAAAATGCACATTTATTTTCAAATAGTAAACAGATCAAATAGTAGTTCGTATCATTGCTTGTTTTATTTTGTATTTTGTTAAATAATTACATCATTTATTTTTAACGCTTGTTAGACGATATTTAGATTATGCTGAAAAGTTCTGGTCCCCACATTATAGGTCCATTAGAATCAATACAAAAGAGAAGGTCTAAAAGTATACCGGGCATAGAGGGATATTCCCTACGAAACGAGATTAGAATTAATGAATTTGCATTAAATAGGAGACGAAGGATAAAATGTGATCTGATAGAAAGATCGAAGTGGGGCCGCCGTGGTACAGTGGAACCATGCGTGCTTTGGGGTCCGAGGGGTCTCCAAGCGCACGGGTTCGAATCCTGTCCACGGTCCGAGTGAAGGTTGGGCTTCCTCACTCGGGGCAACGGTTTCCCAGCGGGTGGGCTTTTGAGATAGGAGGTTCCCCAAAAAGTATCCCCTTTAGCCCATAAATTCCCGTGAAAAGCCCACATGGTATAAGAAAAAAAGTGTTATAACAAAGGGGACATAAACAAAGTTCTTAAGATCATTAGCCACGATTGAAGCAGAAATGATTGGTTCAAGCTTGAGAAATTTGTGTTTAGGAACGAATTAGGAAGGAATTGGTTATCTAATATGAGGGAACGGACTCTGTAATCATGTTGTTAATACTGAGTGAGTCAATAGGGAACTTTAAAAGACAAATTTATGGATGAGGATAATAGTTAAAATTAGGTAGCTTTGGTAATAAAGTTTCCACCAAGTGTAACCCTTGTGGCATTTTGCAGCATTCATCAAATCCTTATATTCTTATATTGCTATCCATTTCCCGTAAAATCTGATTTGCATGTCACATAAGTGTATATATATATATATATATATATATATATATATATATATATATATATATATATATATATATATATATATATATATATATATATATATATATATATATATATATATATATATATATATATATATGGAGTAGGCAGTAGTCACCTGCCGCCCGGTGGAATACTCCAGGAGAGGTACTTACGGGGATGTAGGCAGTGCTGCAGACTGAGTGATTCCCGTGTCCTCTCTTCCCGGTTCCCTTTGTGGTCTCATTTATACAATTGAGCAGCTGCAGCCTGCCCTCTAAAGACAACTTCTACTACTTCCTACACTACACTACAACACCTTACACTTTTACACTCTCTTCAAATCAAAATTTAATAATGGCTTCACCACGCCCTGCCTCGGAGTCCCCCTCTGGGGAGGGGACCATAAATGTCCCCAGGTCGGACTGCCCTCTGCTGTCGACCTTGGGTGTCTTGACACTTCATCTAATACTTTCACTATCAATTTCTGCAACATTCGTGGCCTTCGTTCTAATTTTCAATCTGTGGAACACCACCTCTCCTCTACTAAACCTCATCTTCTCTTCCTAACTGAAACACAGTTGTCTGTGACTACTGACAGCAGCCCCTTTTCTGTTCCCTCCTACTTGCTCTATCCTCATTTTCAATCCAAAGCTGGATGTTGCGCATACGTGCGTAACGACACCACTTGCTCTCGTGCCCACAATCTTGAATCTTCAGAATTTTCTACCATCTGGCTAAGACTTCAATGTCACTCTCTAACTAAATTCATCTGTGCTGTATACCTCTCACCTAATTCCTCTGACTATGTAAAATTCTTTGACTATTTGACTTCCAAGGTGGAGCACATCTTATCTCACTTTCCTTTGCTGAGATCTCCATTTTAGGGATTTCAATGTTCACCACCAGCTTTGGCTTTCATCTTCTTTCACTGACCAACCTGGTGAACAAACCTTCAACTTTGCTATCCTTCATGACCTAGAGCAGCTAGTGCAGTTCCCTACCCGTATTCCTGACCGCCTTGGAGACACGCCCAACATTCTTGATCTTTTCCTAACCTCCAACCCTTCTGCTTACTCTGTTAAACTTTCCTCTCCGTTGGGCTCCTCCGACCACAATCTAATTTCCGTTACCTGTTCTATCACTCCAGTGCAGCCTCAGGACCCGCCTAAGCGGAGGTGCTTCTGGCATTTTAACTCTGCTAAGTGGGAGGAACTAAGGCAGTACTATTCTGATTTCCTTGGGATGATTATTGTTTTCATGTCAGAGATCCTTCTCTTTGTGCCGAGCGCATAACAGAGGTGATTATCTCTGGCATGGAGCTATACATTCCTCATACTTTCTCTAACCCTAAAGCTAAAAAGCCTTGGTTTAACTCTGCTTGTTCTCGTGCTGTCAATGATAGAGAGGCGGCTCACAAACGGTTCCGTAGCCATCCAACTGCTGAAACTCATGCCCTATATATTTCTGCCCGTAATCATGCCAAATCTATTCTCCAACTTACTAAAAACTCTTTCATCAATAGAAAATGTCAAAGTCTTTCCAATTCTAACTCCTCTCGAGATTTCTGGCATCTAGCCAATAATATCTCTAACAACTTTACTTCTTCGTCTTTCCCTCCTTTACTTCATCCAGATGGCTCTACAGCTGTCTCTTCTTTTCTAAAGCTGAACTCTTCGCTCAAACCTTTGCTACCAACTCAACTTTGGATGATTCTGGGCATATTCCTCCTACTCCTCCACCCTCTGACTACTTCATCCCTAAAATTAAAATTCTTTATAAAGACGTTTTCCTGGCCCTCTCTGGCCTTGATTCTCGGAAGGCTTACGGTCCGGATGGAGTCCCTCCTGTTGTTCTCAAAACTGTGCTTCCGAACTCGCTCACTGCCTGGTCAAACTCTTTCATCTGTGTCTCTCTACTTCTATTTATCCTTCTTGCTGGAAGTTTGCTCACATTCAACCTGTCCCTAAAAAGGTGACCACTCCAATCCTTCTAACTACCGCCCTATAGCTTTGATTTCCTGCCTTTCTAAAGCCTTTGAGTCTATCCTTAATAGGAAGATAATGAGGCATCTATCAGCTCACAACCTTCTCTCTGATTGCCAGTATGGTTTCCGTAAAGGCAGATCTACTGGTGATCTTCTTACTTTCCTAACTGAATCTTGGTCATCCTCTTTAGGGACTTCGGTGAAACCTTTGCTGTCGGCCTTGACATATCGAAAGCCTTCGATAGAGTCTGGCACAAATCTTTAATTTCTAAACTACCCTCCTACGGATTCTATCCTTCTCTCTGTACCTTCATCTCCAGTTTCCTTTCCGATCGTTCTATTGCTGCTGTAGTAGACGGTCACTGTTCTTCCCTAAAACTATCAACAGTGGTGTTCCACAGGGTTCTGTCCTATCACCCACTCTCTTTCTATTATTCATCAATGATCTCCTAAATCTGACTCAATGCCCTATCCACTCCTATGCTGATGATACCACCCTGCATTATTCAACAGCGTTCAACAGACGCCCAACCCAACAACAATTAAATGACTCAAGGCGAGATGCTATAGGACGCCTAACTTCTGATCTTTCACTTGTTTCTGATTGGGGCAGAGAAAACCTGGTTTTGTTCAATGCCTCAAAACTCAATTTCTACAACTATCTACTCGACATAACCTTCCAGACAACTATCCTCTCTTCTTCAATAACACTCAACTTCCCTCTCCTCTACATTAAACACACTCGGTCTATCCTTCACTAAAAATCTAAACTGGAAATTTCACATCTCTACTCTTGCTAAATCAGCTTCCAAGAAGTTAGGTGTCCTATGGCGTCTTCGTCCATTTTCTCTCCCTCCCAGCTGCTTGCTCTGTACAGGGCCTTATCCGCCCGTGTATGGAGTATGGCTCTCATGTCTGGGGATCCACACACAGCTTTACTAAACAAGGTGGAATCTAAAGCTTTTCGTCTTATCAACTCTTCTCCTCTAACTGACTGTCTTGATTCTTTAAGTCACCGCCGCAATGTTGCATCTTTATCTGTCTTCTACCGCTGTTTTCATGCTGTCTGCTCTTCTGAACTTGCTAACTGCATGCCTTCCCCTCCTGCGGCCTCGCTGCACAAGACTCTCTACTTCTTCTCATCCCTATTCTGTCCATCTTCCTAATGCAAGAGTTAACCAGTATCTTCACTCCTTCATTCCCTAAACTCTGGAACTCTCTACCTGTGTCTGTATTTCCACCTGCCTATGACTTAAACTCTTTCAAAAGAGGAGTGTCAAGACACCTCTTACGTTAACTGGACCCTCCTTTTAGATTTTTTGTTTTCTCTTTCTCCTACTTTCCTCTTAACAGGGCCTGGCAACCAGCGGGATTTTTTTTTTCCAACACTTTGTTTTCCCTTGGCCAGTGCCCTTGTAATGTAAAAAAAAAAAAAAAAATATATATATATATATATATATATATATATATATATATATATATATATATATATATATATATATATATATATATATATATATATATATATATATATATATATATATATATATATATATATATATATATATATATATATATATACACACACACACACACACACACATATGATTATTTTTATGCAACAGTAAGAGCTACTAAGGGTAACAAAATATTAAAAAAAAAAGGCTCACTGGAACTGCAGTCTTCTTAAAAGATTAGAAAGAATTAGCCGAAAGCCTGTGACAAGTGCCTTGAAACCTTCCTCTTAAAGGAAGTCAAGTCGTGGGAAGATGGAAGATGGAAGCAGGTAGGGAGTTCCAGAATTTACCAGTGAAAGGTATGAATGATTGAGAATACTGGTTAACTCTTGTATGAATAGGTTGAACAGAAAAAGAGAAGGAAAAAACCTTTGTGCAGCGACGCCGCAGGAGGAGGAGGAGGAGGCATGCAGTTAGGAAGATCAATAGAGCAGTTGGCGTGAAAATAGCGATAAAAGATAGAAAGGGATGCAACATTTCGGCGGTGAGAAAGAGGCTGAAGACAGTCAGTCAGAGGACGGGAGTTGATGAGACGAAAAGTTTATGATTTCACCCTATCTGATAAAACTATGTGAGTGGAAGTCCCCCCTAAACATGCGAAGAGTATTCCGTACTAAGACGGATAAGGTCCCAGTACAGAATTAACAGTTGGAGGGACAAGAAAATTGGCGGAGACGCCACAGAACGCCTAACTTTATAAAAACAAGAAATGAGATATGAAGTTTTCAGTTAAGATTAAGAGTAAATGACAGACCGAAGATATTCAGTGTGCAAGAGGGAGACAGTTGAGTGTCATTGAAGAAGAGGGAATAGTTGTCTGGAAGGTTGTGTCGAGTTGACAGATGGAGGAATTCAGTTTTTGAGACATTGAAAACTACTTCGTTTTCTCTGCCCCAAACATAAATCTTAATGAGTTCAGAAGTCAGGCGTTCTCTGGTGTGCGTGCGTGTACTGTTGACTTCCTGAAGGGATGATCATCTCTGAAAGGACGGGGAAAGATGTAGAATGGTATCATCAGTATAGAAGTAGATTGGGCAAGAAGTTTGGTTAAGAAGATCATTAATGTATAAGAGAATGAGAGCTGGTGCTACGACAGAACCCTGAGAAGAACAATGGCCATCTACCACTGTTGCAATAGAAAGGTCGGAAAGGTAACTCGAGATAAAGTTGCAGAGAGAATGATAGAAACCGCATGAGGGCAGTTTTGAAATCAAACCTTTGTGCCAGACTCTATCAAAAGCTTTTGATATGTCAAAAGCGACAACTAGAGTTTCACAGAAATCTCTAAAAGGGGATGACCAAAACTCAGTAAGGAATGTCAGTAAATGACCTGTAGAGCAACCTTGACAGAAGCCATAATGGCGAACAGATAGAAGGTTGTGAAGTGACAGATGTTTAAGAATCTTCGAGTTGATGATAGATTCAAAAACTTTATACAAGCAAGAGATTAAAACTATAAGACAGATAGTAGTTTTTGGGATTAGAACGGTCACACTTCTTGGGAACAGGCAGAATGTAGGCAAACTTCTAGCAAGAAGGAAACTTAGAAGTCGATAGGCATAGTTGAAATAGTTTGACCAGGCAAGGTGCAAGAACGAAAGCAGTTTTTAAGAAAAATAAGAGGAACCCCATCAGGTCCATAAGCCTTCTGAGGGTTTAGGCTAGAGAGGGTATGGAAAACATCATTACGAAGAATCTTGATTGAAGACATGAAACAGTCATAGAAAGGAGGAGAGGGAGGGACAACCCCAGAGTCATCTAAGATGAAGATTTTAGCAAAGGTTTGAGAGAAGAGTTCGCGAGGAGGGTTAGAGTTTGAAAGGTTTTGACATTTTCTATTTATAAAGGAGTGTTAGGCAAGTTGAAGAACAGAATTGGCATGGTTCCGGGCAGAAATATAAAGTGTATGAGATTCAGGAGATGGAAGGTTCAAGTACCTTTTGTGGGCATTTTCTCTATCAAGTATAGCACGAAAACAGGCTGTGTTAAACCAATGCTTAGAATGTTTAGGTTTAGAAAAAAAAAATGAGGTATGTACGCCTCCATTCCAGACACAATCATCTCTGTTGTGAGTCCAGCGCACAGAGATGGGTCTCCGTCACGGAAACAGTAATCATTCCAGGAAAAATTTGCGTAATACCTCCTCAGGTCCCCCATCTGGCAGAAGTAAAACACCAGAAACACCTCCGCTTTGGGGAATACTCAAGAGGGATTACAGAGATAGGAC